>NC_142517.1:138897500-139157500 GCF_057876585.1 Rhinolophus sinicus
TGATACAAAGAGAAATGCCATTGCTATTATTGGATGATTTCCCATCAGAGCGCATCAGGGGGTCCGGGCATTTACAATGAAGTTCAGTAATTGTACTATCTTCTTGGTGAGTAAGTCATCCAGAAGGGAACAAACTGTGAAAATTGTGCCTGCTATTCTTTTGGTGAGCACGTTATCAATCTGTTTAAGTAAACTTTGGTATTACCCAGAAGATTGTTCTCTGCTTATTATATTGCTAACACTGTGTTCAAATTGTGTGAATGTTCTTTCTTAAATGAACTCCACTGCATGTAGATTTTGCAGGGATCTCTAAACAGAGGGTGGTTTCATTACATACCACAGCTATGGATATTTTACATACAGCCAAGTAAGTTACAAACAAAATTTGTTTTATAAGCATTACTTATTTGATCACAGACCACTACAGTTTAATGAAAGAAGTATATATACATTTATGTACAAATGTGAGAAGTATAGAGAAAAAATGAGAATGTAACTTGGTAGTCTGTGGTTTTAAATCTGAGTATAACGGTCACCATTGGCAATCCCTAAATAGCTTAGATTTGACCCCGGCATAGAATAAAATAAATAACCGATCAATATGATAGATAGTAATGTATTAAATCTAATTATAGCCCAACTGTTTCAAGAGTAAAAATAAAGGGAACAGATTTAAGAAAGCTGTTTGAAGGGAATTTTGGGATTAGAATAAAAGCAGAAAGCCCACTGATAAAAGTTAGCATTTTATTACAAATCAAAATTGTTCTGACTCATGGGATGTGGACAAGCTGGAGAGAAGGGATGCCAGAGATAAGAGAAAGGGACATGTTGCCTCTAAATTTTGCAATCGATTGACTTCATAGTTTCAGATAAGAGTATAGGGTTTGAGAGTAATTTTTAGGCTATGCGCACCAAACCAAAACTTTTGGATTATGACAAAGCAAGTTAGATTCTGTGAGTATTTGAAGCTACTCCCTGAAGTTGTGAAAAGGAAGGAATAGTTCTTCCTCAAGTGCTTAACCAAACTTGAAATTGCTTGGATACATGGAGAATTTGGCTCAATACAATAAAAATAACACATTCATATAGTTCATATGTTATCTGAACTATATGTTCCCTATTTTCAGAACCATTTTTAAGGTTACAGAGATTGATTCACCCTTCATCTTGTATTGCTTCTATCTTTATCTAGAGAGAGGGGCGATGCTTATATATTACTGAATGTATATGTTAGCATATTCTGCATGTAAAAATACAAGATCATTCTTAAGCCCTTAAAAGGATAGATTATTTTTATTTCACTGCCTGCAGATTATTCTTTGTGGCATCTTCTTTCTATTCTTTTTCAACAAATAAGTTTGCTTTTCGCTCTGAGTTCTATACTATAAAGGTAAGGATGAGGGAACTGACAAAATAGAGAAGAATTAATATATGTATATATACATCTTATAGAAGAGTACACTTAAGATCCTAAAACTTTTATCCATGATGATGTAACAATTGGTTTATTCATGCAAGATTCAGACTCTTTCAGTCATCTTTCTCTAAGCCTTAGATTTTTGCTATGAAGATTATGATATTTGGTAACACATTTGAACAATGCCCAAAGGGACTCTTTTAACTGGGTACTTTTTTCAGAGAGCAAAAGTGGAGAGAAGTGAGAAGGAAATAACATTCAACACATAGTTATTTGCCAGGCACTATGCTGAGTACTTTTAAACGTCCTTTTTTTTTTAATGACTCTTTGCAAGAGCTATGCAAAAGCACTATCACGATTCCTTATTTATCATATAATAAAACAGATTCAGAGAAAATAAATAACTTGCCCAAGTTTGCAATGACAGGGACCATGAATTTTTTTTCTCTCTCTCACTACTTTCTCCTCAGTACCTAGCAGTAGTTGGCACTTTGCTAATACTCATTATGTGTATGTTTCATTTGACATTGAATCTGGTTCCAAGCCTGTGCTTTCCTCATTATTATTATAGCATACATACTCTGAAATAAATGATATGCAATTATTGATTTGTGGTAGTTTGACTATACATATTATTTAGAGTTTGCTTTATATATTTGTATACTTCAGTTTACCAGTTTAGTTTTGGTGATAGCTATAACCATTCATTAGACAACTGGAGAAACCCTTAGCCAGGAATTGTCTCTGTGGCTCATATCCAAGCCCTGTTCCATCTGTGCAAAATAAATTACCATCCAAGGGTTGGCTGCCCCTTAACACCATAAGATCAAAAGAATCTGGTTAGAAGATCAGAAAATTATCTTGGCTGGCTGCTGTGACCCACAGTCTCCGTTTCCCCTCAGCTCCCACTACCTAATATAGGTCACTATGGATGTCAGCTCCCCAGATTGCCTTGAGAAGAAACCAGACTACTCAGTTTTCCTCCATATTCTGGGGTCTCAGGTGCACAAAAGTTTCTTCATTTTTTCCCTCTCCATTAGCTTCTTAGTTTCTTGTAGGCAAGGGCCATATCAGAACGTTTTATTACTGAATTAGCAGCATCTAACACAGTACCAGGTCTGTAATACTTATATAACAGCTATCTTCTGGATAAATGAATGAATGCCTTGCTCACTGGCTACTGTTTACTGCTGGAAGGTTCCCAGCATGCCTTTTTACTTCTAAACTTCCCAATTCTGTGTTATCCCTCTTACCATGTATGTTCATTTGTGAGGGCTGCCATAACAAAATACCGCAGACTGAGTGGCTTAAACAACAGAAATTTATTTTTTCATAGTTCTGGATGATAGAAGTCTGAGATCAAGAAGTTATCAGCGTTGGTTTCCCTTGAGGTCTCTCTTCTGGGCTTGCAGATAGCTGTGTCCTCATATGGTTGTCCCTAGGTCTTTGTGTTATCTGTATCCTAATATCACTTTTCATAAGGACACCAATTATGTTGGATTAACCCACTATGTGACCTCATTTTACCTTCATTACCTCTTTAAAGGCCCTATCTATAAATAAAGTCACATTCTTAGGTCCCGGGACTTAGGAATTCAACCTATGAATGGAGGGTGGGCACAATCCCATAACACCATGGGATAGAGTGAGAAACTGAGAGAACCTTTAAGCACCCCTCCCTCATTAATTTCCCCTTCTAAGTAGTGGATTGGAAATTCCACCCTTATGTGAAAATATGAGAATTGGGGAACCTGTATCTCTTTCTCCAAATCTTATCTCCCAAAATGTGTGAAATGAAAACACTTCAGGAAATGAAACTCCCTTTTAATGTTAGCACATTCTATAAGTCCTCTTCTCAACATGCTTGCAAATATCCTCTAATAAAAGCTTTCAGCCTAATAAAGCTTTGTGCATATAAATGCCCACCAAAATCTTTAAGTCTATATAGAGAGGTTTTATAATTTTTTTTTTACTTTTAAGTAAGACAAAAATATATTTTAGGTTGTGTGTTGCCTGAAATATATCCTGCCTATCACTCATAAGGTAGTTTTTCTATTTTTTAAATTTCTATGTTAGTTTGAATAAGGGGTACTGACCTACTGATCTCATCTCCAACCCAGGGCTATTATATGAGCTAGAAATACATTTCAACTGAGTTTATTCATTTTAATGGTTTTCTTCACCTAATTAAAACAGAAATTAATATCTTGATGTATACTGCTGCCATGTCAGAAACATACAATATAGGCCATTGACTTCTAATGGTGGGCAGCAGAAAGCAAGGAAATAAATTTTGGGAAATAGAAATATATTGGAGATATATATTATGCAGTGGATAAACATTTGGTAAAACTATTGCCTACATAAACCTGAAAGGCAGATAGATATACTGAGCCTGCTAATCTAGAAAAAAGTTGTTAGAAAGAGCCAGAAAAATTGTGTGTTGTTCTTCACTGCATTTAGCTTGGTGTCACAGAATGAGATGAGATCAGAAAAGAATATGTTAATTTGTCAGTGTAAATGAACACCTAGGTATGTAAAGTCTACTATTATACTCCAAATTGTAGGTAAAAAGACTGAAAAAATTAAAAAAAAAAATAAAAACTTTGACTGTCAAAATTCCCAAACACTTATTAAACAAACAAACAAAACAACAACAACAACAACAAAAAAAAACTGAGTTACCATTATAGCAAAGATAAAATTAAGTGGGTTGGGAGTTCTACTACTGACATGACAGTGTTAGAAGCATCTCAGACCTTTCTAGTAAAACTGATAGATTATTAATTTTTTTTTTAATTAAAGTTTTTGGAAATGGTCATATAACAAATGAAGAAATATTATTCAAGAAAATCTAAAATAGATGAGAATTATAAAAGTATGTGATATTTGAACCAAGACCTGAAATATCATTTTGCCTCTCATTTCAAGGAGACAGAACACAGGACTCCCTTTCACTCCCAGATCCCAGTTTGAGCGCTCTCTGCCTGGGAGGAGCACAGCATGAGCATTCCTCATTCTTCCTCAGTTACCTGTTGCTGAGGCTAAGTTCTGGGCAAGTGTAGCTAAATGAGTCCTCTTTTGCTGCCCAGCTCCCTCGCATGACATGGAAGCTCTAACTGGGTGTGGTACCACTGAAGGTACTTGAACCCTGATCACCTTGCCCTGGCTCATGGGGTGAGAGATCTTACATTGAAAGAGGCAAGTTGAGATGATCTGGGGCTGCTTTCCACTCCCCGTCCCCTCTTCAAGTGCTAAGCTCCTAAAGTCATGTTGTTCAGAGAAAAATATCCCATTGTCACCCTAGCGATGACTCAAAGATTTTTCTGGGAGGTGGTGGGAGGAGAAACAAGCATGGAATAGATATCTCCAAATTAATCCCCAGATTAATTGACTTTATTTGCAACAGAGCATGGAGAGATTCAAGTCTAAAGACATTCTCAAAAAAGAGTCGAGGTTTGGTGAAGGATATTGTTGGACTCAATGGAGATGTAGGCTAAATTGTAGGCTAAAATGGCTAGTTTGCTGGAGAGAAATGTGGACAGGGACAGCTGGGAGGAGCCGTCTTGGTGTCAGAACAAATCTGAAACACTGACCTAAGTGTACCTTCAAAAGAGCCTGCACTTTTTTGGGTTAGTGTGTGAAGTAATTAATCCTCTGGTTGAAAACAGTAGAATGATCAGCTAGCAATTAGCAGAGCTTAACAGTGTGGTCAGGGCAAAGATACCAAGGGCATATCCATAGGTGCACTCAATGAGGAGCAACAACAGAGGCTTCACACTATGGAGGTAATAGACTTCGCTAAAATAATCCAGCCAGTCACGAAACAAATCAGCAAATAAATAACAATAACAAGACCTGAAGGAGGAGAACTGAGTACTTGGATTTATTGCAGTTTAAAAGGTTAAAAATGGCAAAAAGCACAGTTACTTTTGCACCAACCTAATATTATCTAAAACATCCAGTTTCTGACCAAAAAAAAAGTATCAGATATGCAAATTAAAAAAAAAGTATGACCCGTATGCTAGAAAAAAAGCAGGCAACAGAAGCCATCAGTGAGAACAACAAGATGTTGGATTTAACAAAGACTTCAAAATAGCCATTGTGAATATTTTTGAAGAATTAAAGGAACCATGATTAAAAACTAAAAGATTGTGTGATGATAATGATGTATCAAATACAGAATATCAATGAAGAGATACAAATTACAAAAAGAAAGCCAAATGGAAATTCTGGAGTAAAAAAAAATAATAACTGAAATTAAAATTTTTCTAGAGGTGCTCAATACTAAAGTTGAACTGGCAGAAGAAAGAACCTGCAAATTTATAGACTGATAGAGATTATGCATCTGAAGAACAGAGAGAAAAAGAATGAAGGAAATAATTAGTGCCTCAGAGAAATGTGGGACTTCATAAGCACACCAACATATACCCCTAGTGGGAAGACCAGAAAGAGAGAAGAGAGTGAGTAACAGAAAGAATAATGACTAAAAACTTCCAAATTTTATTGACAAACATTAATCTGCACATCCAGGAAGTTCAATAAACTTCAGTTAAGATAAACACAAAGAAATCTACAAATAGACACATCATAGTAAACATGCAGAAAAGCAATGACAAGGAGAACATCTTGAAATTGCCAAAAGAAAAATGTCTCATTACTTACAAGGGAACCCCAATAAGTTTTACAGCTGACTTGTCATCAGAAACAATGGAGGCCAAAAAACAATGGTATAGCCTATTCTAAATGCTCAAAGAAAAAAAAAATCGGCAATCCAGAATTTGTATCCAGCAAACCTCTTTCAAAATTAAAGACAAAACAAGACATTTCCTTGTAAGCATAAACTGAGAACATTTTTTACTAGCACACTTGACATAAAAAATACTAAAGGGATTTTATTCAGGCCGAAAGCAAGTGACTCCAGAGAATAATTCTAATCCAAACAAAGTAATACAAAAGATAACACTGGTAAAGGCATTATCTAATTTTAATAGGCAATACAAATGCATATTTATTCTCATTTTTTTCTGTAAACTGATTTAGAAAGCAGTTATATAAAACCACATGCATATAATGTATTATTGGCCCTGTAACATATAGAAATGCAATATATTTGTCAATAACTGCATCAGGAGGTAGGTGAGAAGAAAGCCACATTGGGCTAAGTAAATGACTTCAGATAGTAAGTTCAATTCACAGGAACAAGTAAAGACAAGCAGAAATGATAAACAAAAATGTTAATATTTTTAAAAAGCTATAAATATTTACTTGTTTTTTCTCAATTTAGTTTATTTAAAGGATGTATGATCATATTAATACATGTATTGTTGGGTTTATAACATTTATAGATATAATATATATATAAGAATAATACCCCCAAAAGGGGGAAAATGGAATAGAGCTATATAGGTGTAACATTTCTATATCTCACTGGAATTAAGTTAGTGTAAAACTGCAGCTGTTTCTGCTAAGAGGTGTATAGTAAGCCCTAGAGCAACCACTAAGGAAATAACTAAAAAAATATAGTAAAAAAGTCATTAAAGATATTAAAATGCTACATTAGAAAATGTTCACTTAGTGCAAAGGAAAGCGGTAAACAAGACTAAGGGAATAAAAATGGACCTGTAATACATAGATAAAAAAGTAAAATGGCAGACATAATAAATTCAATGGTATCATTATACATTAAATGTGAATAGACTAAACAATCAATAAAAAAATAGAGGTTGTCAGACCAGATGAAAAAGGAAGATCCACTATTTGCTGTCTAAGACACACTTTTAATTCAAATATTCAAACAGATTAGTAGTACAGGAATAGAAAAAGGTGTAAATGCAAACAGTATTACTCTGATACTAAAAGCAGACAAAGACATCATAAGAGAGGGAAACTATTGATCACTGTGTCTTATGAATATGGATTAAAAAAAATCATCAGCATAATACTTGCAAACTGAATCTGGTAATACTAGCAAACTGAATATGGTATAGATAAAAGAATTAAACCATGACCAAGTGTGACTTATTCTAGGAACATAAGGTTAATTTAACATCTGAAAATTAATGTAATGTACCATATCGATAAAATAAATAAAGCCCCACAAAATAGTAATTAAAGGCAATCTAAATAAATGGTAGACATTCATGTTTCTGTGCTCAATAGACTCAGAAAAAACATTTGATAAAACCCAACACTTTTCCATAATAAAAACACTTAACAAATTAGGAATAGAAGGGAACCTCACTAACCTAATAAAGGGCATCTCTGAAAAACCCACAGCTAATATCATTGCTAATGGTGAAAGGCTGGCTGCTTCCCTTTTAAGATTTGGGGACAAGACAAGGATGCCCACACTTACCACTTTTTCACCACTGTATTAGAGATTCTAGCCAGGGAAATTAGGCAAGAATAATAAATAAAATATAACCATGTTGAAAAGGAAGACGTAAAACTGTATTCAGAGATTTTATATATAGGAAATCTTAGAGAATCCACTAAAAATATTTAGAACAAAGAATATAGGAAATCTTAGAGAATCCACTAAAAATATTTAGAACCAAGAAATGTGTTCAACAAGATTGGGGATACAAGACCAATATACAAAAATCATTTCTATATGCCTGCCATGAGCATTATGAAATAAAATTAAGAAAACAATTTCATTTGCAATAACACCAAAATAACAAAATATTTAGGAATAAATTTAACAAAGGAATTCCAAAACTTATGTTCTTAAAACTACAAAAGATTGTTTAAAGTAATTAAAGGCAATCTAAATAAATGGTAGACATTCATGTTTCTGTGCTAGAAGACTTAATATTGTTAAAATGGCAACACTCCAATTTATTTATAGATTCCAAGCTATGCCTATCTGAATTCCATTGGGTTTCTTTGTAGAAATTGACAGCCTAATCCTAAAATTTATATGGAATTGCAAGGGACCCAGAATAGTCAAAACAATTTTTAAAAGGAAGAATTAAAATGGGGGACCAACAATTCCTGATTTTAAAACATCTACAAAGCAAGAGTAATCAAGACAATGTGGGACTGGCATCAAGCTAGACATTTAGATCTATGAAATGGAATTGAGAGTTCCGAGATAAACTCATGTTTTCATGGTTGACTGATTTTTGACTGGGGTGTCCATATGATGGTAAAAGAATAGTCTTTTCAACAAATGGTGCTGGGAAAACTATATAGTCATATGCAAGGCAATGAAATTGGAACTTTATCTCACACTACATACAAAAATTAAATCAAAATGGATCAAAGACCTAAGCACAAGTGTTAAACCCATAAAACTTTTAGAAGAAAGCATAGGGGTAAATGATCCTGATCTCAGATTTGGCAATGGAGTTTTAGATATGACACCAAAAGCATAAGCAGCAACAAACATAATAGATAAATTGGACTTCATCAAAGTTAAATTTTAAGAAACCACAGAATAGGAAAAAAAAAAAACAAAACAAAAAAAAAACACAATTGCAAATCATATACATGGTAAGGAACTTGTTTCCAGAATATATAAAAACACTTGCAACTCAGTAATAAAAAGGCCCAGTTGAAAAATGGTTAAAAGATCAACATTTCTCCAAAAAAGACATACAAATGGCCAATAAACAGTTGAAAAATGTTTGATATTATTGGTCACCAGGGAAATGAAAATGAAAACCACAGTGAGATATCATGTCACACACACTAGAATGGCTATAATCAAATAGTCAAATAATAACAATTGTTGGTGAAGCTGTGCAGAAATTGGAATCCTCCTACACTGCTAGTAGGAATATAAATTGGTACAGCCACTTTGGAAAACAGTCTGGAAGTTTCTCAAATGGTTAAACATAGAGTTACCACATGTTCCAATAATTCCACTCCAAGAGAAATGAAAACATATGTCTACAGAAAAAGTTGTACATGAATGTTTGTAGTAGCATTATTTATAATAGCCAAAAGGTAGAAACAGCTGAAATACAGAGGGTGCCAAAAATATGTATACACATTCTAAGAAAGGAAAACTGTATTAAAATTATAATACTCAATACTTACTGATAACAGAAGATGAATACAAGTCACGTTTGACTTCTGCAATTACAAGAGGTGCTCAAAGTAGTTACCATCAGAGTTCAGACACTTCAGATTATTGTGAACTACTGTTTGAGCAATGTTGACCAAAGTGTCTGCTTGTATACAATTTTTTGGCACCCCAGGTATTCAACAATTGATGAATGGATAAACACCATATGATATATTCATGCAACAGAATATTATTCAGCCATAGAAAGGAATAAATGAAGTACTAATACATACTTCAATATGGATAAACCTTGAAAATAACATGCTAAGTGAAAGATGATAGTCAGAAAAGACCACATACTATATGATCTTATTTTTATGAAACGTCCAGAACAGGCAAGTTTATAGAGACAGAAATAGTTTTCTTAGAGTTGGGGGAATGGAGGAGTAGGTATGTGGTAGCTAAAGAGAATGATGTTACTTTGTGAGGTGACAAAAATGTTGTAAATTTGACTGCGATTAAGTTGCAGTATCTATAAATATGCTAAAAACCATTTAATTGTACATTTTAAATGGGTGAATAGTATAGTATGTGAATTATATCTCAAAATAATTAAGTGGGTTACCTTCCCGTCCAAGCCTGTTTTGTTTTAGAAGACCCGAAGTAACTGCCATTAGGTTGAGAGGAAAGGATGAGAGGTGGAAAGCAAAGCAAGTTAATAAACAAACAAATGGAAATTTAAATAAACAAATAAGTAAAAGAGGTCCAAGTCTTAAATCTGAAAAAGAATTTAGGTAATTATTACTGACTCATGGAACTGACTGGAAACAAATAGATCAGAGGCCAACTAAGAACTTGAGGGAATTGTATTGCGAATAAAACAATAATTCCAGCCTTACAAAACTCTGTGATTATAAAACAACCCTTGGTTCCCCAAAATTACATTAGCAGGAAATAGACAGTAATGATTTTGACTTCTGAAAGTGAGTACATTTCTTTTAGTGTTCATTTCAGATATGGCCATGTAAGATAATGGACAAGGAAAAAACCAAAAACAAAAACAGAGGGTACAGCCAGGGTCATGGAGAAGAGTGGACACAGTAGCTGCTCCTAGAGAGTTAAATCAGGATCTTGGTACTTGCCCAACTCTCATGAATTGTGTCTTCCCTGTTTCTTCCCAGCAAGGTTTCATCATTGCTATGAGCTGTGATCACTGTGTGTCTACCACTTTCCTCTGTTCATCGTGGAGTCTTTATCAGAGTTATCTTATTTCTGCCCCACTATTGATGAAGAGGTATGTATAGGAAGGAGGAAGAACTTGCTTTCATGGTTCACAGCTCACAGGACCACAAGAAACCACCTCAAGTTTGAATAGAGAGAAATAGAATAACTCATTGACTCATGGATTTGGAGCTGGATGCATTAAGTGGATTGTCTCTTTTCAGGATATTATTGAATGTGTTCTGTGTGGGGTAAGAAGGGTGACCATGACTACGGTGACTAGAAGGGCAGACAGTGGCAGAAACTGCAAGCTATTAAAAGAAAAAAAATCCATAGTATTTTCTTCTTCATGACCACACAGCTACATTTTCCAGTGTCTATTGTGTTTAATTGTGATCATGTGACAAGGCCTAACCAATAGAATGTGAGAAGAGATGTGCATCTCATCTAGGCCTGGCCTATTAAAAATCACTGCAAGCACTTTTCCAATCTTTTCTCCCTTACCTGCTGAGTGGAAGGGAAAACAGTCCCCATAGTAACCTTAGAAGCCATGTGTTGCATTCGGCAGAGCCTCCGTAAGCCCAGGACCTCGAGTAACTACATTGAGCAAGGCCCCATCAACATTTTCCCACTCACTACCATTATTTAAATAAATACAATTCTTTTGAATAGGTGCCATTACACATTTTAAGTTTTTAAAAAAGCAATTAGGCTGTCCTGTCTATAATAGAACTCTCATCATTGAATGCATTTCCTGTACCTGCTGAGTTTAATAAATTATGCTCATAGGGTATTCTTTTTTTTCTTTTCACTGATTCATGCACATTCTATGTGATGGTTTCAATGACTACTCAGACTACTTACGTTCTATTCAAGGTGGTTTTTCTCCTCTTGAATTTTATGTCTTTCTCCTTATAGTTGATCTTATTGGTAGTTTCATCCCTGTAATTTTGAGTTGCATGTGTGGTGTATCTGTAAAATGGTTTTAAATAAAATAAAAACATGAATTTACTCTCTAAGAAGTTAAATCAGAAGGACTATAGACTGGATAAACCTGTTTTGTGGCTATTCCTCTTGTCTCCCCTACTCTGTACTTGGAAGTTAAGTTTAAAAAAAAATAAATAAATCTACACTAGGAGGTACATTCATTCTTTGTGTGTAAAAAGTATTGAGGTCTGCAGTAGTCAACCTGGATTTTTAGACCTTCTCAAAAGCTAATTTGGATTACCATCCAGTAAATTTGATTGATAACTACAGAACCAATTGATAGTAAGACTCAACAACTTGGGTTGACCATGATTGTGTAGCCTATACAGAGCTTTAATTTCATCCTAGAAAGTAACATATTAAAAAACCCAGTGTTACTCATGCAAATAATTCATTTTTCAATCAGAGACATCAGTTTGATGATTAATACACTGCATTCATTTTCTCCTTTTAAGAAACCTGGAACAAACAGTCTTGCATGGTGTATATATAATTCATTTAGGTGTTGAAGTCTCAGTCTACATTTGTAAGAGAAAATTTCAAATGAGCCATAATTAATATGTCACTTTAGGAGAAGCAGTGGGATGAGGGGGTGGAAGTAAATGGATCTACCTGATGTTCTTACAGTGCAAGTGTGGAAAGGAGAAATTAAAGTTAATGCACAAAGAAAAGGCCTGATTTGCAAGCTTATTTCTTTGAGTTCATGCCAAAGTAAATAGGTATATCTGTGGATATCTCCTTCTGGAGGTGTGGAAAGTGTAGGTTAAGTGTGATGGACTGCAGCACATTTCATGAGAGGAAGTTTGTAGAGTGCATTAAACTGGAAGGCCAATCTTGTTTTTCTCAGCTCCACTGCCATTTACTGGGTGAAATGTAAAAGGTTATTTAGCATTTCCAGCTCTCAACTTCTCTCTTGAATGAAGAGAACCAACAGCCATCCCTTTTCTACGATGCCTATTAATATGAACTGATATATTGAAGGCAGAAATGCTATACATATTTGTATTATATGCTTATATCTGTGTTCCATGACTCCACATTACTGTCATAGGAATTTAATATTCCTATATGGGTAAGAAGGCTCTCTGGGGGTCCTTTCAGATTGATCTTCAAGTATTCCCAGTGAAATTTGTTGAATTCAGTTTTTCCCACATACATAGCATCAGGAAAGGCTTCCATTCTATCACTGTGCTCAAACACTTGGGCGACTTTAGATACAAAGTACTATTTTTTTTACTTCTGGTTGATTTCATGACCATCACTAAAGGATTATGAGGGAAGGGGCTTCAGACTTGTCTCTATAGGATTGCCTCATAGGTTTATTTCCTATCCATAGGTTATTCAGGATTCAGCTATTTCTGAATCATTCGCCTAATAAATCATCCAAAAAGGGGAAAAAAAAAGTGTGAGTCCTTTCAGGAATACTATTTGTTTACTAGATCTCTAGCTAACCGCAGAATTAAATTGGCTTTACATGAAATGTTAGTGCTTTGACGTGAAAGAGATTGTAGATGTGAATTGAAAGTCGTAGTATTATTAGTCATCAAATCCTTATGGAGGGTTGTGCCCAGCAGAGGTGCCCTTTGTAAAGAGGAACTTGGAAGAAGAGTCGACCAGAAGAAGAGGTAATGCAGAAGAAGAGGTAATGAGAGAACTTGACAACATATCCTTTCAGAGGCTACCATTGCAAGTGAGTATGTTTAGTATGAAGATAAGCTTTCTGGGAGCCGTGGTAGCAAAATGACCGTGTAATGCTCCAGAGGAGACAAACTGAAAACAGAAAAACAAAAATGAAGAAAAGCAGCACAGAACCAGTGGATATACGTTATAGAGGTAGAATTTCAATGTATAGCAAAGGAGATTTTTGTCATTGGTAAATTATAGTAGTGAGGTCCGTATCTCTGAAATTATTTCATTTGATATTCGTAGTTCATTTATTAAATAAGTTTGGAGATATTAGGAAGGAAGTTTAATTACTTGGATTTCAAGGTATAGAGTAAAATGAATGGTGCAGACTCAGGAATCAGAGGGACCAAAATTCCATTCTGGGCTCCATCATTTACTAGATGGGTGTCTTTGATGTTTAATATCTTTAAGATTAATATATTCTCATCTGTAAAATGTAAATGATCACAGTATTTACAAGTTAGGATTGTTGTGAGTGTTAAATAACATAATGCATTAAAAACATTTAGTCAAGTCCTGGAATATAGGAGGTGATTGGTAAATAAATAGCAGCCATTTATTTTTATTTTCAATTAATACTATATGACTTTCAATCTGAAGAATGGTGTATGATAATGTTAAAAAATGTTGCAATACATTTTTCCCATAGAAGAATACCTTAATATAAGTAATATTTTTACAGTAGTTAGGTATGTTGCAAAAGTGGTGATAAATAAATCATTAAATGTTTCATCTTATTTATAAGATTGCTGTTCATAATATGCTGCATTCTTTGTGTAGAAAGTCCATTTAACATTTCCTTAAAAAAAAAAGGACATTCACAAAGTAAATGCTAGGGATGAGCAAAAACGAGACTATCTGGGGGAAAGTCAAATCGGGTTTCTTCCTTTTTATAATATGTCAGGAATTTGTACGTAAATTGAGACTTCCTTTCTCCTACACTTCAAGATTTTCTCTGTCGGAAAGTCTACTTTATGACAGTGGATTGTTAGGAATTAATTATGTTGTCAGTTACTTGCTCAACACTAACGAGTCACTGAGAGTTTGAGGAAGAAACTAAATGAACACAGGTTTTTGTTGTTGTCATTGACATTGTGAAGATTTAAAGTCCCACCTTGTCAAAAATTAAAATAAGTAGCTACAGAGTTTAGACAAAAAAAAAAAAAAAAAAAAAAATATTCCGGGGAAAGTCACAGTAATAGCCTTAAGTGTCTAATTAATGCCATTTAGCTTGCTTTCACATAAACAAGTTCAATTTTACAGGAGTTTGCAACTTGTGATATAGGAGGGGCAATTTCTGTGAGCTCCTTGAAAACCTTTTCTCTGTTCTGCTCTTTTCTCCCCTCCTTTCATAAATTTTGGCTTTACAAAACTGTTAGTCATAAAAAGGCATTTATGGTTCAATATAATTTTCCTTCTTTTTCTTTTATTTTCTTTAAAAATGCAGTTTTAAAAGTAATAAAGCCCTTCCTTCTGTAAATCTTCCATCTTTTTTTCCTAAGGGAAGATTAATTTGTAAATATGTTAATGGATTTGTATAATATTAAACTTTCCCAAGAAAAATTACATTACTTCATGTGAATGAACACATCTATCTTATTCAATTTATAAACTAATGGCTGAAAACACCAAAACCGTTTCCTACTATGTGTCTTATAACTAAAATGACTGTAGGCACAGCCACAAACCTGGCATTTCACAGCAAATTTATTGGATGAAAAATTTTTTTTCAGACCCTTTATTGAGTTTCCTTCACTTAGCTGTATTTGAATTCTAGCTAATAAAATGCAATTCCTCTTACAAAAAGGTGAAAAAGTAAACATACCGCTCAAAATAGAAGCAATTTCTAAACAGGAAGTAGACTGAAAAAGAACAAGTGCTTAGTTTAAAAGTGATCGGTAGTAAGGATGCTGTGATAGAGATATTCCCACAGCTAACATTCGTTGAGAGCAGGGTGACTTCTTAGGTTAGGCAATGAGGTAAGGACTTACTTGGTGGTTCAGTTAGGTAGCTGTTGCAATTTACTCTGATACTGTGTGTGAGAAACTTAAGCCCACCTCATCTCGGTTGTTTCTTGATTACTTATTTTCACCATCTAGCTAATTCCATTGCATGAATTACTTCCTGGAGTCAGGCAAAAATACCTAGTGTCCTGCCAGTATTCTGAGGTAACTTAAAGAGTGATCATCAGCTGTCGTCCCTAGGTGATATCCTGAATTCTGAGGTAAAATTTGTATTACTTGGCCATCTCTCTGACAGACTCAGTGAGAGCTGTCTGGACACATAGGAAAAATAAGCAGAGGGAAAAGGGGCTCTAAATTGAGAATTAACACTTACAGTCCCATAAATAGACCTAAAAGTGAAATTCTTGGAATTCTGATAATTGTTTCCTAATATTTCCTAGAGGGTACATTTTCCAGGAGGGTCTTGGATAATGTGAAGAGAAATGGGACCTAGTTATCATTCTCATAAAGGTAAAAAATAAAAAAAAAAATAAAAATAAATAAAAAAAACCTATAGAAAATAGTTTATAATAATGTGGTGCTTCCACTTATTTTGTTCCTAAATGCTAGGCCTTTACTTTCTGTATTTTTGTTGACCTGTGATTTAGGGAGTGATTTAAGTTCTTTTTGCATGTGCTGTGTTAAGTGGGACCAATTGACTTCTCAATGCATGTCAGTGATGTGGATTGAATTTGCCAGGTTGTTTTGATTGCTTGTGATAGAAATCCAATTTTAACTGATATAAGCTGGGTGGTGGGAGGGGGGAAGGAAGAATTTGTTAGTTTGGGTAACTGAAAATTCCAGGAAAACAGCTAGAATCAGACATTGCTATATCCCAGTGCTCATATTGTGCCACTAGGGATTGGCCTGTTTCCATCTCTCAGCTCTGCTTTCCTTGTTTGGGCTTACTGTTAGTTAACTTCTACCCATAGCCATCAGTTAGTCCAGTCATGCACTGGGTTTCTCTTTCATCACAGTCCTAGCAAATGTTAGGGTTGATGGCCATTGTCCATCTTGGATCAGGTGTCCACACTTGAAACTGGGGTTTGAAGGTCAGCCCCACCCAATCCATAAAGACTGAGGCTGGGAGAATGGTGATTCTTTAGGGTAAATTTGGATGACAGTTCTAGAAGCTAGAGGTATTGTGTTATGTGCAGGCAAAAAAGACATGTCTCTACCATCATTATGAAATGAAGAGGCATGACACAATAAATAGTTAAGAAAATCACCCAAGTGACCAAGCCACAACAGGGGGCATTTTGCTACCTCATAAAGAGCATTCTTTGTTGGAGCCATGTGATTCAAAGTTATATAGTTGATTGAAATGTTGTCCATATGGGTATAGATGTTGCTGGAAAAAAAGAGTACCCTTGGCTTATGAGCAGTTATGTAGTGTTAGTTATAAGTTTTGTTTCTTCCAACTAAAATGTAAAATCTCCAAAAGCAGGCACTGTGTTATAGTCTTTTATTGTACTTCCCTCAGAATGTATCACAGCGCCGGACACAAAGCAAACACTGAGTACACACTTTTGACAGATTCATTTCAGCTGTTTGCAATGCTTATCACACTGAAGGATTTCCCAGCAATTTTTCTCAAAAAACCATCCTCTCTAAGAGCTACATTTGTTTCCCATCTTTCCATATCACTTGAGTCGTCTGAATATGTCCTTTTAACATGCCTCCAGGTTTCTGTGCTTTCTGTCACACCACCAACGCTCTGTCTGGCAGAAGCTGGGACCACGGCTGCTGTCTTTCTTCCATACCAAAGGGCTGTGTTGTGCAAAGTATTGCTTCATGCTGCTTTCCTGATCCGCTTTGCATAACTGCCTGGAAGAAAGTATTTTTATGGATAATCCAAAAGAGGGAAATATATTGAATATTATTTTGCCTTAGCACATTTTTATGGGTTAAAGTGAAATTCTACATGGAGCAAGCATTTCTCAAATTTAACTAATGGTCAACTATTTTTAGAGTATATTTGAGATATTGTAATCAGAAGTCAACCAAATAATTAGGATAGTTTCTTAAAAACAACATACTTTAGTATTCTGTACAAGTTCTTGGTTTAGTTTATGGAAGGGGCTTTAGAGATAATATAGTCCAGGGATAGAAAATATTCATCTTGTGTGCCAAATTTGATCAGTTGGTGGTGGTTGCCTGGAGTGCTGTGTTAAGAAAGAATTTATGGCTAAGTTTAGGCCCAGTGGGAAGAAGTGCCAGGATAGAGTTTTTTATGTCTGCTCTGGTTAACGAAGGGGATAGTAGCACCACTATTTGTAGTGCCTACTCAACCCAGGCACCCAGTTTACAAAATCAATTAGTAGAGAAATTAGTCCAAGATCACATTCCTAGTTAGTAGCAATCTTTTCAGCTGTCTTTCAATATTTGCTCAAAGGCTTTTTCCATGTGGATTAAATGAGATAGGCCTGCAAAGGCAGTCACAATAGAGTCTGATATATCATCCAACCTCGGTAACCACTAGCTCAAGGTGACATTAAATTAAATTATGCATTCCTTTATTAACCAAGGAATCAGCAAATATTTATTGACCATGTACTATGTGCTAGATAAACATATGCTTGGCACAGTTGATGAGCATGACTTCTCAATTTATTCCTCAGAGGCTGATCATTTTTCTACCAGAAGGAAGGATCTGGATTGTGTCATGATTCATCTCTGCCATGTTGTTTTGCTTTCATTACCTACCAATTTGGTTCTCTCTTTGAACCCTGAAGTCTACTGCCCATGCATAGGTGAGGAGAAGTGTACATACTTTCTAATATCATCCTGTGTATATTGTTCACTTCCCTTAAAATGTACTACCTTTTGGAATCCATGATAAATCTCATGAAAATAGAATTATATTTAAGAGAATTAGCAGCATATTATGGACCTAGTTTTAATAACAGGTGTCTAACGTGTGCATGTGACATCCAAAATATGCTGATGCAAATGGATGATTGCACGTGCAAAAATATGCAGATTAATGTGCAAACAGATGTTCAAATAATTTCCAATTATTGCATGCCATTACCTCTTTTGAATGCACAACTGAATATTTTGTATATGGATATGTTTGCATTGTTTGTATTTCATGTGTGCAGTTTATACACATCTTTTCAAGGTTTTGTCTCTATCATGTCTTTAATTGTGAAACTTTAAACTTCCAATGCATTTTCAGTTCCCTGGGACAGTGCTCTGCAGGAAGGGAAAATTCTATAACTTACCCTTAGAAAGCTCAATATCACCAGAAGATAAATGCTAATTTTTATCTGTCTCTCTTTGTTAGAAACATGGTCCTTTCCTATCAATACAGCTTTTGATGTCAGTGTAATAAAATGTAAAATCTGTGCAGATTCTCAAACTGTCAAAACAACAGTATGCACTTAACAAAACTTATCTAGCTCTTTGTAAGTGTTTAATTTTTTTGTTGTTGTGCTGGTTTTTCTTACATCTCCATTCCCGCAGTGTTATCAGTGCTCACAGATAACCCCATAAAGTATATTCTTGATTTTGAGGTACGAGAAGCCTTAGTTTATGATGAATACTTTTAAGGATTTTTCCTTTTTGGACAATTTTAGATACCAGATCAAGAAATAGAAAATAAAATGTAGTTGGAAACTCATTTTTATACCAAGAATTTTAGATGATTTTCTCCAAGTTGCTGTATTTTGTTACTAAGTTGGTTTTGTCCATACCTATCTATAAGTTCATATATACCATTGGAAAACTAAAATTGCAAAAGCTTTAGTAGTTGTTTCTAACATTGTACTTTAATGTACTCCAAAGTATGCATTTCTAAAATAATATTTCACCAAATCACCTCAATCAAAATCACCAAAATCACCAAATATTCCTCAAGCTGAGTTTTGGCATTATTTGGTTCAAAATCTCCATATATTACTTTATCAAAATGTCATTTTATTCTGGCATCATTATTTTCAATTTATCTCCCCAAAACATTGAAATGAACATGAAATTTCCCTCCCATTAGATCCAGAGGTGTCTATATGTTTAAATAGAATTTAAATACTAAATAGCTGGGGGTAAGGAGGGGTTGGGGAGGGATAAGGAGAGGGAGAAGAAGACACTGATGGAGAATTACTCCTGTTTTTTTTTTTTTTTTTTTTTTTAAATTCTAGTGAATCATCTATTTTATCCAGCTGATGACTCTTAAAATACAAAGTCTTATAGATTGTTGCAATTTAAAAAAGGGGGAATTTAGTGAGGTTGTTATTACTCTAAATGTAGTTAAACATAGAAGTTACACTGGAAAATAATATTTGAAGTATAGTGTCTCATATGTAATCTCTAAAGAAACAGTTGTATATGTGTCAATGCTGAAACTTGAAGCATACTAAAGAGTTAAATGTTTCTTCTCTTTTGAGGTCCCCTCCCCTCCAATGCTCCTTATTATTAGGAGTTCCGAAGCATTAAATCTAAAGGTCCGTCAGCTCACATCTTCCAGCTCTGACTGTCTGTGGACAGGACCCTGTCTGTCTGTTTCCTCTATTGCACTATTTTGTTTGTACTACTGTAATCATTTTGCTGGCCCAGATCTGTGTGGGTGTGCTGGCAGCTTTACAACAAAGTTACATGGGAACAGAGTTAAGGTTGAATATTTATTAGAAGAAGCCATCTGGCGTCAGGCTGTCTGTATAGGGGGGCTGGCTTCTTTAGTAGGCTCTCCTCTTTCTCTAGAGCTCTTCCTCCCTTTCTTTCTCCTGTTCTTTCTCCCCCTGCTCTTCATTTCACTGTTCTAAAAAAGTTGAATATGCCTCTTTAACCCATTTATTTTGTCCTTTGCATTTATGCTCTTAAAAAACACCTCCAGATCTCCCTGTTTTTGTTTGTTTGTTTGTTTAATGTTTCTCTTTTCTTGGAGGTAGCTTGTTGCTTGTTTCCACAATAACAGTACCCATGGAGAGTCGCCAGTAGAAGGCAGTAGGGCTGCCACAACGGAATAGCCCTTTTCTATGCGGGGTTATATGTAGCCTTACACATCCATTCCTTGTTGCTGCCTTTCGGTTTTACCTCCAGTGGGCAAACTAATATAAAACCCCTCTCTTTGGAGCCAGGCTAGTCTCCACATAAGTGATGAGACGTCTTCTTAGAGAGTAAGTAGTTTCCTTAACCTTCTGCCATCCTGCTTCACTTCAGCTGACTTTAAATTGCTCACTAAACCATCATGAGGTGTTTAGTTTTTTCATTTATCATCTTTGTGTGAGTCAGTTGTTTAATTTCCTCTTCTGTGAATGTCTGTCTTTTCTTCTCTTTTTCATTGTTGTGTAGCTACAACTCTCTCTCTTTCTGCCTCTGTTTAGTTGTTGCCCAAACACATGGCCTCTGCAGAGAGCCTCCCCATTTCATGCAGTTTGTCCTGTGGCTGTAAGGGTGCTGCACACAATGCAATTATCACCAGCCTGATCAAATGATTCCCACTTTCAATATGCACGGTCTGAAGCCAGTGGGAAGGAGGCTCATGAGCCAATGATCACCATTGCACTTGAAATCTGTTTGGATGTGGCAACAAGTATTTTGTGAATGCAAAGGGGGCCTGTCATTCCTGCTTTGCTTCTTGTGGGATGACAGCCAAGTTTTGGGTTAGCCTCAGTTAAGTCCCCACGTGTTAGCTTTCTCTCCCCACCCCACACACTCTGCAATGTGGGAAACTACCCAGGGAGAGATACCAGGGCGAGATTGTGCTATGGAAGGAAGGCTGTCTGAAAGTAAGATGGATAAACCTGTAGCAGTGCACTTACCCTGGTTTTGGAAGGGTGGCAACTTGTTTGCTCAGTTCTCTAATTATCCAGAATATAGGAGTTATCACAGGAATTGGAGGGGAGAAATTCAAAGATCAGTGCAGCATTTAGTACCTCCAGTGCAGATGGGCTATTAGGAATCTAAAGAGTTCAACAAGCCTGAATCAGTCAGCTTAAGAATCACTGCCTCGGCTCCATTGTAGGAATAGATTTTTTTTCTTTTCTTTTCTGAACGTTATTTTTCATCATTCTCTCAGGTAGGATATGGACTAGTCAGTCACTTTAGTAGAGAACCCTTATTTCAGGCAGCTTCAAATGCCTCATCATTTCTGAATGAGTTTCAGCTCCAGGAGATTTCAGTGCTGGAAGAATTGCAATAAGCTATGAAACTTTATCCCTTCTCAAGACTCTTCCGAGTCACTGGGGAACTCTGGCTTCCACGGGTAATGGTAATCGTTCTACTCACTTACAGAAGGGAAGGTACCACCTCGGGGGTCACATGACAATACCAGAGAGGTTAAATCAACTTCCAGCTGAGGTTTTACAGATACGTTTGGGATCTTGGAATGATATTACCATATTATTGTGCTTTTACTCTTGTTTCTTTTGGCTCAGAGCTGAGGGAACAGTCTTGTGTAATAGATTTACTCAGGGAAGGCTTCACCTGATCTGAGCAAGACTGGGCTCTAATGTCACCCTGTTTTGGTTTAACATATAAGAAATGTCTCAGAGAGAAATGTTGTTGGTATTCTGAGGCTTGTATTTATCTTTAATTTTTGAAAGACTTATTCAGGAAAAGAATCCAACACAGTATCTCAGGGGAGATGAGCATGGAATGAGAGTAATAGCTATTAAAATAAGAGAGGCACTCAGGGAAATGACTGGTCATTTGATGCTTTTTTCCTTCAAAAATCTGCCAAATAAGAGTTACCTGATTCATACACTACTGGGATATCTAATTGTGCCTATTTTTAAGAAGTTATGCAGCCACTTATGCTCTCCTGCAAAGATTTAATTGGATCAAGAAATAGCTTGAACCCTAATGGTTACCCTAATAATCACAATTTAATTGTGGATTAATCATTGACAAATCGTAATGAAACAAATAGCATTTTTCTTTTGTTTTATATACCTCCTCCTGAAAAAATTAAAACAAAAAGAAGAGCAAAGGATAAGTGAGGTGTAACACCTAGTAAAATTGCTTTGTATTTAACAGGTTTCAAGGTTTTTATAAATAATTGATTATCTGTTACTAAAAGATATGTTTGATTCCTATTCCTAAGGATTTAACAACCTTACAGAGGAAATTAACAAATAGAAATCTATCCTAATAGAAATATGTGAATGGAAAAATGAGCAAAATGTATTAGATAGCTTACTACCCATAAATTTATTGAGTATTTGAGTATTTGCTGTAGCAAGATATTGTTCCAAGTGTTGTGGTGTATTCTAAGCTAATTCGATACTTTTTTTTGTCCTCAAGGACCTTACAGTGTAGTTCGAGGGAAAGGCTTTTCAGAAATAATAACAAATAGAAGTCAGTAATTACCATAAGTGTGATTAAATCAAGGCACTACTGGGGATGGCCAGGGAAGCCTGAACTGTTATGGTGATATTTATGCTGGGCCTTCAGAAAAAGTGGTATTGGTTTCAGGAAAGGCCACTCATACATAGAAAGTGCGCCATCTTAGACCATAGGAAATCTGTCCAGTAGTGGTGAAAAAAGGAAGCCTAGAACTGGATTGAGGAGGACATTATATGCCAAGGTAAAGAGCCTTGAACTTGAGAGACAGTTGGGAGTCATTTGTGTAGTTAATGATAAAATCATAGTGCTATTGTAGGAAGATAAATTTGGCCATGTTTTAAGTAATAGGAGAGTGTGGAAGAAGTTAGACAATGAGCAGAATGTTACTCCTATGGAAGCAGACCAAATTATACTAAGGTGAGGGTAGGTGTCATATTGGAGTTGGAAAGAATGAGAAAGGAAATGAATAGCTATTGAAAAAAAAGATTGATAGGCCTTGGACAACTTACTGAATGAGGAGAAATAAAATGAAGCTGTCGTCTAAGACTGAGCATGCCTTGCAAAAATTGTGGGGAAATAAATATTAATAGAGAAATCATGTGGGGAAAATAAATTTTCAGGGTGGAATGAATATTTTGATTTCAGATGTGTTGAGTTTGAGGTGCCTGAAGATCATCCAGGTGGCAACCTCTAGCACACAGTTAAAAAAAAAAAGAAAACGAAAAGAACAGAAAAAAAGAAGAAGGGATATGGTTCAAGAGAGAATCAGAAACTGGAAATTTGTGATTTATATGCCTAGAGGTGAGGACTGAATATATGTAAATGAATAACTTTTTCACTAGGAAAAGAGTATAGCAAAGTGAGAAGAGAAGGCTTGGGATAGAATACTGAGAAAAACATTTATTTAAAGAGTGGGAGGAGAAAGAAGATCCAATGAAGTATTGATTAGAAAACCATAAAGATGGCCCAAATCAAACAATGTAGACAAAACGAGGAGTATGACAAAGATGGAGAAAAATGACTTTGGAATGGATTTATCAGTGATATGAGATAGAGCTGGCTCAATAAATATATTGGAGTGGAAAGCATTTTGAAAAGGATGTATGGATGGCAACAAAGTGAGAAAAGAAATATTGACTGTTTTTTAAAGAAATTTGGCAGTCATAATATGTGGGAAAAATATTGGCTAGCTCAAGGAAACAGGAGAAAGTAATTTTTTAAATAGGAGAGACCTGAGCTCATTTGTGGGCCAAGGAAAGACTAAAAATGTCAGAGAGAAGAGATAATGATGGAGCAAAATCTGAAAGCTGCCTTTGAGGTCTTCTCATATTTTTAGGTAAAAATAATACTTTCTTTTCCTATTATCCTATAGAATTTTAAAAAGAGTAGTACTTCATTTGATGGTATAAGTAAAACATGCTCATTATAATCAATGTAGAAAAGTATAAAAAAGAAAAAACACACTGTAATTTTCCATCCAGTGATAACCTCTTAATCTTTGTTGTATATGTATCACAGTATTGTGATTGTACTATATGCAAATTTTACTCCCATTAATTACCCTTCAGGCCCTTAATATTCTTAAAAATATTGATTTTTGTCTAACGAATATGCAAGCAACGATATGGAGATATCAGCATTTATGTATTCATTCTTATTGTTGGGTTTTTAGGTATGTATAATTCTTTTGGTATTAAAGCTATGATAAATATCTTTACATGTATATTTTTGCTCATCAATGCTATTTCTTTAGGACTGACTTGCTGGAAGGAATCCCCAGAATTAAAAAAAAATGGAAATATTTAAAAACTGTTGTTACTGACTTCTCAATTACTCAAAACGATTCCTTGCAAAAAGTAAATACTCATAAAATATTTGTTGAATGCACAGATGAATGAACAAATAAAATGGTACATGTGCCAATTTACAGTGTATTAGTTTGACTACACCATAGCAAACATGGAATATTGTGTTACTCTTATTCCTTTCTAATTTTGACAGGCGGAAAGATAATCTTACAGTAACTTTTCTTTTGTAACAGGTAAGGCTCTACATTATTTTTCACATTGTTTTTCATCTTTGTACTGCTTTGGTCACTTGATAGTTTATGTCATTAGGTTTTAAGTTTGACTTATTAATTTTCATGACAGATTCGTATATTAGGATGATAATATGCATAAAACATTTTCACAAACTATTGTTTGCCTTTTATTTGTGTTATTTGATGTGAAAATTAAAAAAAAACACATATTTTATGGTCAATTTTATTTATGGGATAAATACATAACTTAGTTTTAAAAATCCCAAGTAGTGAATTGATTATTAAACAATCCTTTTTCCCACTGAGAGATTAGGTAATGTTTCTTGTATCTTATACTTTTATATATAAATTATGATTTACTGCTGAGTTATCTATTGTATTTCATTTTTTGTCTGCTGATTTGTGGGACAGGTCCATGTTTTTTCAATTATTATACTTTTAAAATACCTCTTAAGACCTAGTAGGAAAAATGTCCCATCATATGCCTGTGTTTTTCACATTTTCAATTCTTTCTCACCTATCCTTTTAGATGAACTTTAGAATCTTTATCTTTTTTAAGAACAAAACAGATCCCATTGGGATTTTGTTATAAATTCAGGATATCATGGCTATTACAATATACAGAAAAGGGGGCTATCCTTTTAAAAGTTTTTTTCAATTACAGTTGACATACAATATTATATTAGTTTCAGGTGTACAGCCTTGTCATTAGACATTTATATAACCTAAAAAGTGAGCATCCCTATAAATCTATTACCTACTTGACACCATATGTAGTTATTACAATATTATTAACTATATTCCTTAGGCTATACTTTACATCCCGTGACTATTTTGTAATTACCAATTTGTGCTTCTTAATCCCTTCCCATTTTTCACCCATCTCCTCAAGCTCCCTCCCATTTGGCAACCATCAAAATGTTCTCTGTATCTATGAGTTTATTTTTGTTTTGTTTATTCATTTATTTTGTTCTTTAGGTTTCACATATAAGTAAAATCTTGTGGTATTTGTCTTTCTGTGTCTGACTTACTCCACTCAACACAATACCCTGTAGCTCCATCCATGTTGTTGCAGATGGCCAGATTTCATTATTTTATATGGCTGAGTAATGATCCATTTTATATGTGTACAACCTCATCTTTATCCATTCACCTATTGAGGTACACCTGGGTTGCCTCCATATCTTGGCTATTGGAAATAACACTGCAATAAACATATGGATGCACATGTCCCTTAAAAGTAGTGTTTTGGGTTTCCTCAAGTAAATACCCAGAATAGGGATTATTGGATCTCTCTCTCTCTCTCTCTCTCTCTCTCTCTCTCTCTCTCTCTCTCTCTTTAATTTTATTGGGGAATATTAGGGAACAGTGTATTTCTCCAAGGCCCATCAGCTCCAAGTCATTTCATTGTCCTTCAATCATTGTCTTTCAATCTAGTTGTGGAGGGCGCAGCTCAACTCCAAGTCAAGTTGCCGATTTAAATCTTTAGTTGCAGGGGGTGCAGCCCGCCATCCCATGTGGGAATTGAACTGGCAACCTTGTTGAGAGCTTGTGCTCTAAACAACTGAGCCATCCGGCTGCCCCTCTTGTCTCTTTCTATAGATTTTGTTTTAGAGTCTATTTTGTCTGGGATAAGTATTGCTATCCTAGCTTTTTTCATTTCTGTTTTCATGAAATATCTTTTTCCATCCCTTCACTTTCAGTCTGTGTGTTTCTTTCAATCTAAAGTGACTCTCTTATAGGAAGCATATGTAAGGGTCTTGTTTTCCTATCCATTCAGCCAAAATATCTCATTTGATTGGAGCATTTAATCCATTTACATTTAAAGGAAATGTTGATGGATATATAGTTATTGCCATTTTATTCATATTTTTAATCATTTTTCTTTATCCTCCTTCTTCTCAAAGATGTCCCTTTAATATTTCTTGTAATACTGGTTTGGTGGTGATAAACTCCTTCAGCTTCTTGTCTGGGAAGTTCTTTATCTGTCCTTAGATTCTAAATGTTAGCTTAGCTGGGTAGAGTAATCTTGTTTGTAAGTCCTTACTTTTCATCACTTTGCATATTTCACATGAATTCCTTCTGGCCTGCAAGTTACCATTGAGAAATCAGTAGTCTTATGGGAGCTCCCTTGTAGGTAACTGTTTTGTTTTTTTGCTGCTTTTAAGATTCTCTCTTTGTCTTTAACCTTCGGCAATTTAATTATGAAGTGTCTTGGTGTGGGCCTCGTTGGGTTCCTCCTGTTTGGGACTCTTTGCACTTCCTGGACTTGTATGTCTATTCCCTTAGCCAAGATAGGAAAGTTTTCCATCATTATTTCTTCAAATAGGTTCTGAATCCCTTGCTTTTTCTCTTCTTCTGGTACCCCTATGATGTGAATGTTGGTATGCTTGATGTTGTCCTTGAGGTCCCTTAAACTCTCCTAATTTTATTGGATTCTTTTTTTCTTTTTTCTGTTCTTATTGGGTGTTTTCTGCTACCTTATCTTCTAAATGGTTGATTTGATCCTCTGCTTCATGTAATCTACTGTTGATTCCCTCTAATGCATTCTTCATTTCAATTATTATAGTCTTTATTTCTGATTTTTAAAAAAATGTTTCCTATGTCTTTGCTGAAGTTTCCCTGAGATAACTGAGCATCCTTATTACTAGTGTTTTCAATTCTGCATCTGATAGATTGCTTGTCTCCATTTTGTTTAGTTCTTTTTCTGGAAGCTTGTTTTGTTCTTCTATTTGGGACATGATTCTTTGTTTTTGTTTCTATGTGTTTTTATTTCTATGTGTTAGGTAGAGCTGCTATGTCTCCAGGTCTTCATAGAATGACCTTATGTAGTACCATGTTTCTCTAAAAATAAGATCAAACTGGAAAATAAACCCTAGCATGATTTTTCAGGATGACATCCTCTGAACATAAGCCTTAATGTGTCTTTTGGGACAAAAATTTATATAAGACTGGCTTTTATTTTCAGGGAAACATGGTACATGTCCTGTGGGGCCCAGTGGCACAGTCTTCCTGGTCAACTGACCCTGATGCTCCAGATGTGTTCCTTGTATGTATCTTCCTGTTGTAGGAGAGCCTGGGTTGCTGTTTGCATATCAGTGAAAGGGATTGACCCTCTGGCTGATTGGTTATGAGTACTGGCCATGACTATAGTGGAGGAACTGTTGCACAGAGGTTGACTGTATGGAGCAGAATTTGCTTCAGTGAGGCTCTTTTTCCTGCTGAGTCTGTCCTTTGGGTGTGTTGTTTGTGAAGGCAGTTGTGTAGTTCTCTGGTGTGGTCTGAAGCTGGCCATTGGGTGTGTTGATCTTGGGGCCTCTTGGGAGGGCTCTGATACAGGCCAAAGTCAGCTGCTGCCTAAATCCTTCCCAGGGCCATTTGGTATGAACTACATGGTGATTTGCAGATGGTTGTCGTATGTGCAGGGTTTGGAGGTGCCTGAGAGAGGCTAAGCTGTGAATTGAGGCCAGTTGTTGCTAGTGCTGGGCTTTGGGTTGCTTAGCAAGAAGTTAGGGGCATGCCAAGGCCAGCTGCTGCTCATTTGGGATTTGTCAACCTTTAGGAGACTTTCCATACAGGCCACTTGTATGGAAGGCCACATGAATTGATTTGGGTGGGTCTGCAAGTTGGGAGGGGCAGAGTCTCAGGGAATTACCAGGGTGGGGCAAACAGTGCTGGCCAGGTTGATGGAGACTCAGATATGGTGGCTGACTGTGTTTGCATATGCAGGCTGGATGGGGGAGGGCTCAACAAAGGAGCATTGGCTACTGCCAGTAATTCTGTTGGGGAGAAAACTACCCCTCCAACCTTCACCTTGGAGCCAGACAATTCAGTTCCTCCCCATATGTCCCTAGTGTCCTTTGAGCTGTTGCCCTAGCATTGGAGCTCAAAGCGAGTGGCTCCATCAGTGAGTATGTCCCTGCTTGGGCCTTTTGAAAGGAGCACCTGGGAGTGCAGCTACCCTCTGTCTCACTCAGCCACAATCTCTGCTGGTTTTCACAGCCAGAAGTTGTGGGGACTTCTCTTCCAGGCACTGGAGACCTGGTTGCGGAGCCTGGTATGGCACTGAGACCCCTCAGTCCTGAGCCCTCAGGAGGGCCCCTGCAGCAGAACTATCTCTCCCAATTTTTAACAGCCACTCATGGGTGTGGGACCAGCCCATTCCACGTCTTCACCCACAGTCTTGAGCTGGCTTCTTCTGTATGTTCTTAGTTATAGGACTTCTGTTTAGCTGGACTGCAGGCAACTCTTAATGATGGTTGTTCTGTAGTTTAGTTATAATTTTGATGTGGTCATGAGAAGAGGCAACCACAGTATTTGCCTACTCCACTATCTTGACTGGAAGCTCCGGGGCTGTCTTCTAATTCATTTCTAACTTATATATCATTTGACAAACCTTGATTTTTTTTTTTTTTTTTAATATAGGTCTCATATTTTCATGTCAAGTTTTTCCTGTTTATTTTATATTTTTTAGTAATTATAAGTAAATACTTTTTCAATCTATGTGGGCACTAAATAATATAAAAGCACCATAAATTTTTGTAAATTTATTTGTACTTGTCCTCTTAGGCTAGATCTTTCATTAATTATAATTTAAAATTGATTCCTCAAATTTTCTAAGCTTACAATAATGAAATCTGGAAATAGGGATAAATATTACTGTTCAATTTCAGTGTCACTTGGTTTTATTCCATATTATGTTGCACTGTTCAAGTTTTCAGGAGAATATACATATGTGAATATACACACATATATATATATATATATATATATATATATATATATATATATATATATTCCTGAGGACTGCATTTTCCAACTATATACTCACAGCAGAACCTATTTTGTTTTCCATAAAGATCACAGAACCTATTTTGTTTTCCATAAAGATCATTATGTACTAAACATAGTGTTAAATGCTTAAACAGCCATTTTTTATTTCATCTTTATACTAGTACATGAAAAAGGTATTACTAATTTTACAGCTGAACAAACTGAATTCCAGAGAGATTAAGAAACTTGCCTGTGCTGTGTAGCTAGAAAATGACAGAACAGGTATTAAAACCCACCTCTGGCTTCAAACTACTATACTGCATGTGTAGCCAGTATTTGTTGACTGACCAAGTGAGAAACTGAGTGGATGAATAAATGATTGAATGAATACAAGATGGGGGATCAGATAGGATATAAAGCACAAGAGACAGAATTGAATTTTGATAAATATTTTATGTTTTTTCACCTAATACTGGGGAGATGAAGGCCAGAGAGAAAAGATGACATGGTGATAGTTTTGAGATAGAGGAAAGTGAATTTAAAGACACATATCACATGACCTATTTTTCTCAGTAATGGAGGAAATGGAGTAATAGTAAGGAGAATGAAATTAGTTGAAGGGGGGTTGAAAATTGAATACATGAAGGGAGGGGTTGAAGTTTGAAGACAGAGGAGACAGTTTGGAACACCTACTATGGGACTGTTATTGGTAATTCCGAAGACATGAATGGAAAGATTTCTGAGAAGCATAGAGGATCCAGGTGAGGTTTTAGAATTTTATTCAGTTGGTGAGATCAGTTGGTGGTGATTCGTCATAGAGCCAGAAATCATGTGTTGAACATGGAGCTAGGCAAGGGCTTAAAGATACTAAAGAAGGAGATAATATGAAATAGGGAGTGCCTATATTATGTATCCATGCTTCGAAAGACCTATGCTTTGCCTCATTGTAAGCACTGGATATTTCTATTTCTTTACTTTTTAGAAAATGGGAAAAATCTTCTGAATGTACCTTACACAGCATAAAACAATATATACCCCTAGGTAGTTAATATATAGAGTTTTATAACGTTTTTATTTTTACCCATTTCAGTTAAAAATAATCCATAATTTCTCCTTCTACTCAGTATGATAGCTCAATCATTTTATTTCAGTATTATTATTTATCTTGTCTGTCAGTCATTACTCCACATCTGTCAGTTATTAAGATACATTGTAGTCCAGTAAACATGTAAAACATGGTAACATTGAAGAGTAGTGTAAAATTTTACTACTAGCAATTTGTATTTTCATGGGAATGATAGTCTAAAATACCTTTTATAGCAATCGTTAGCATAAATATCTATATCTATATCTATATATACCTAACTTCTTATTCAATCTTTTCATGAATATACACACACTCACTCATATGATTTAAGTTTTTCCTGCTATAGTAGTCTATTCTGTACCATAAACAACTGGTAGGGTAATAGCAACATCAAATTAAGAAAGGTCAGGGCAGAATGACTTAGGTTTTATGGAGCAGCCCTGCACAGACCATGGAAAGAACAGAAGCGTCATGCCCAGAGACACAACATGCCAGAATAAAGAATTAGAGGTCAGAAGATATGGACACTGAAAATGTTTTTCTGATATTTGAGAAATCTACCCATTGACTCTTTCTTGTTTTAGGAAGTTGAAATTGGTCAATCAGGTAGTGTGACCAGGGGTTTCTGTACACCTGTAATATTATATAATATTCAGAACAGAGGTTACATTTGCTTCTTAGTTTAATTAGTGTTGCACATACATTCACTTCTCATGCATGTACACTTACTATACAACACATCCATGTTTAATTACGTTTTCTATGTAACTAGCATTCTGCTTTATGATAGTGCTTTTATAAAACATTCACTAGTATTGCCAAAAAAAGGCATGTTGAAGATACGATGCATTAGAGGGATTTAAGTTGATTCCCAGGCTACTCAGAAAAAAATCCAGCTGTTTAAATAAGGCAGAATCAGACCTAGTTTACAAATTAGTGCATCACTTAAACCAAGCCATTTTTGGTGAATTTTTGTTGGTCAAACAAAATATTTTTGTTTTTGTTGACTTTTTCTTCTCAGCACTAATTCCTTCAGGCTGTTCTCAGTTCACCAAGAAAGAAAACAACAATTTCTTTACCAGAGATTTTACTAAAGAATTAGCAAATATTTATTTTAATGTCTAATAATTAAAAAGCTCAAGGATTTTATAATAATGTTATATATAATTGAGATAATTTGTAAAAAAACACACCTAAATAATACTTAAATAATAAAGCATTTAAATTTTAAAATTGACTTCAGCATTAAGTTTTGGAAACTAATTTGATGTTTTATTCTGTAAGAATTAAGTTTAAATTCATTTTTTCACAAAATGTTATGGCTGTACTTTTAATCAAATATGAACACTTTGCTATTTTAGATTTATGCTCAGATATAGTGAACTTTTACTATTTCCTTTGAGGCAATGCTATTTTCACTTAGAAATAATGTAGATGATCAATTATTTGGAATTAATAATTTAAGAAAAAGTCTTTAGAGTTACAATTAGGTAACTAAAAATGTATTACCTTTGTTTTGGAATAATATTAAATGAACTTGAAATTTTGATATTGCATGCTGAGTTCTGTAACATTTGCATATTGAGAATAAATTTATTTCAGGCGGATGACCTTCCACATTTTGAAAATATGTTGTTACATTTTATTAATACTACAATTTAATTACTCTTCAATGAGAGAAAAATGTCTCCTTTCAAGATAATATGGGTTTTTGTCTGTTTAGACAATATAAAGCCAAAGAAAAAATAGTGGGGGGAGGGTATTTTGACCTTGACTTTGAAAATCAATAGAGTAATTCCTGAAGAAAGACAAAATCTTGGTGGTTCAAAATATATTCCATAAATAATGATACTATGACATGTTTGTGTACTTTTGCCTTTCATATATATATATGTGTGTATATATATATATATACATATATATATATATATATATATATATATATGTATATATATATATATATATGTATATATATGAAATGTATGCTCTAGTTGGACTCTACAGGCTGGTTTTACTTTTGGCTTTTACATTCCACAGAACTTTTAAAAAATCAGCAGGGACAGTGTTAATTAATTTATAATGTTGTTTTGTGTTTCTGAGCAAGGTACCTAGGTAATTAAGTGAAATATTTATGATGAATATAAAACAATGCAAATTCAATTGTTTGCCTGAATGCAACTTGTTATTTATTTAAACTGGTATTTGGAAAGATTCTTTAAATTGAATCATATTATGAGGAGGAGTGATACTTAGAACAGATTTTGGCAAGATACTAAGGATTGATGTGTTAGAACACATTATGTTACATTATAAGTCAGACAAAGGGTAATCATAAAAACTTTAACCAAATTGATAAAGAAGTTCTTAGTTTTCCCTGAGGAAGAAAATAAACTGTAGTGAGATTGGATCAATAGTATACTGTGAAATGAAGATATATAACTCAAATATATTGTATAGTGCTCAATTGAGTCCCAGATTTAAAATTTTGTGTGAGAGCATGTGTTGATGATAGAAGTATAGAAAATCATAGTCCTATGTGCTCTTTTTAAATAAATGTTTTAACCGTTATTTTATACAATATATACTTAATCTGAATTTATCTCAGTTTATATTAAATGAAAAGACTGTTTTAATGCCAGCAATTAAACTACACTTATTCCTCCAGAGGAGACTAATAAGGTTTATGGTGTAACCCATGGAAATAAAATGTCTTTTTTTTTAAATTAAATTTATTGGGGTGACAATTGTTAGTAAAATTACATAGATTTCAGGTGTACAATTCTGTATTACATCATCTATAAATCCCATTGTGTGTTCATCACCCAGAGTCAGTTCTCCTTCCATCACCATATATTTGATCCCCCTTACCTTCATCTCCCACCCCCCACCCCCCGCCCCCCTAAAATATCTTTGAACTCACAGGTAAGGCACTTACACATTTATTTTCATTGGGAACAAGGCCACATTATTGTCATCTTTCGAGTAACAATAACTTCAAATGAACACTCACAAACTTTACAAATTTAGTTAATACCACTCTCCTGGTCTTTTTTGTGATAATGATCATCAAAGTTATGACTGAAATATTGGAAAAAACACACAAAAACCAAAACCAAAAAAAACAAAAACCCTACAAAACTTTGATAGAAAACTAAAGGAAGAAAAAGATTTTCCAGCTAATGGCTTGTCTATTTTCAAAGAAAAATCTTTTTCTGAAGCTGCCATGTAGAAAATGCAGTAGTTACACTGATGACATCATTCTCTATAATAGGAATGTGAAGGTTGATTTTATGCATTTATTCACATTAAACTAAGTAATACCTGGGATTAGGTCTAAATGTTCACCAATAATAACAAGGTATTAGAGACTATATGTTTGCAAATGATTACAGTTAACATGTGTGACATTTCTTATGTCAAGCATCAATCCTCTCCACAGTGCTAAAGGGGGGAGGACTTTATTTTGCCAGTAGTGGACACTGAGACAAAGAGAAGTGAAGTACAACTCCCAAGACCAAATTACTTGCAAATGAAGAACCTCATTTAGAATGTAAATAATTTAATCCTGGAGCTTTATTATTTGTCCCAAGACATCATTTTAAAAATCTATGTTTCAGGTCTATAGCAAAACAAAGTAAAAGGATAAATGTTAGTCTAGGCCTGTACAGTCCAATATGATAGCCATTAAACCATACATAGCTATTTAAATCTGAATTAATTAAAATAAAATAAAATTTAAGTAAAAATTTAGTTCTTCAGTCATACTAGTCATATTTCAAGGGTTTGCTAACTCCATGTGGCCAGTGGTTGCTCTTTTGGATAATACAAATATAGAACATTTATTTTTGCTAATATAGGAATCTATTAGCACTAGTATACGCTAAATTTTAAAAATTAACTTAAAAAAATATGTTTTTCTTTGGTGAGATGTAAAAAAAGAGTTCACCCTACTCATCAATAAGATGGATTGCTGAAAAGTTTATCTTATATATTGAGACTTTTGTTTGTTAAATAATGAGCCATTAATTCCTTCCTATTAAAATTATTATTTAAAAGTCATTGTAAGAAAAATTAGATCCTGTTCACAATGAAGACTATGAAGACAGTGCTAGTCATCCATACAGTCAGTGGTTGAATAGACTATGTTCTATAAAGACGCCTGTGGGAGCCAGTTCCTAACATGGCCCCCAGTGATTTCTTTTCCTAGCATTCATGTCTTTGTGCAATCCACTCTCCCATTGTGCCAGGGTTTGTCTGTGTGACAAATAGAATACTACAGAAGTGGTGGCTATTTGTTTTGAGATCAAGATAAAAAGACCTTGTAGCTTCTGCTTTGGTCTTTCTCCATTCTCTTTTCTCTCTTGGATTACTCTCGGGGAAGTAATTTTCTGTCATAAGCTGCCCTCTGAAGAGGCCCAGGTGGCAAATAACTGAGGCCCCTAGCCAACAACCAGTGAGAAACTCAGGCCTCTGCCAGAGGTCATGTGAGTGACCTTTGAAGCAGACCGTCCTGCCTTCATCACGCCTTCAGATGACTCTGGTCCTGACAGTGATCCTCATAAGAGACCCTAAGGCAGAACCACCAGTTATGTGGCTCCCACAATTCACATCCTCAGAAATTGTGTGACATAATAAATGTTTGTGGTTTTAAGCCTCTGAGATTTGCAGTAATTTGTTACACATCAATCGATATCTAGTACAATGTCTGATCAGAAATTAGAGTAGAATTTAATATATCGTTATTATTTGCCAAATAAATTATTAGTCAATTTTCAGAGGATATAGTAAGGAGGTAAAAATAATCCTTATAAAATTACTCACCAATGACTATAAAACAAATATAATAGGGAAATAAAGTAAGTGAAAGGCAAAGTTCTCTGAGATTTCCAGCGTCGGTGTAGGGGAGGGGAATGCATCTAAATAGGTGGATAAAGAAAGCCATCCTTAGGTGGGTGGTAGCTAAGCCTTGGAGGATGTGTAGAGTTTTTATAGGTGGAGTAAGAGAACAAAATGCAAGCAATCCTCATATTGGGCACAGTGTATAAAAGGTATGAGGCTGAGAAGTTATGGGTGTTTTGGTTACAACATATAATCCAGTTGGATGAAAAAAAGGGAAACGGTTCCAAAGAAGCTGGCTGAGGCATTTTTGGAGAAGACTTGAATTACTTGGTGAGCAGTTTATGTTTTCAAGGCCTGTTAGAAATTCCAGATTCCTCTGACAGGATTCTGGTCTTCCAGCCTTAGCAGCAGGCAGGTAGGCAGGTTCTTTTCCCACTTATTATCTTTTATGGGCACTACATGATTGGAGCCTCTTGACTGTGTGTGTGTGTGTGTGTGTGTGTGTGTGTGTGTGTGTATTGATTTGGACAAGCACATCAGTAAAGTTGTCATGACTGTGGAAAAGAATTACAATTTAAAGACTGGGGAGACACTCATTGTAGTTTGAACTTTGCCTGGCACCTGTGCAACGGCTGGATTCAGGGAAGAGAGATGAGACATTAGGTGATCTGTAAGAAGGTTATGTTAGCCATACAAGAGATGTTGAGGGCCTGAACTGAAGCCAAGATTAACAATGCAAAAAAAAAAAAAAAAAGAGAGATTTAATATTGAGGCCATTGCAGAGGAAAAGTATGATCTGACATCATGATTGAATTTAATGTTCTTGGAAGACAAAAAAAAACCCCTTTAAAACACAGATATGGGCGTATAAATTTTTCACTTAAACAGTTGTCATCACCTTAAAAGGAGTCAAAATTCCTTTGCATTTCCTACAAGAACTTTCACCTCCACCCCTGTGTTTTGGGCTTTGTCTCCATTCTCTCTCTGCTCTGTATCTATCAGGATACTTTACAATTTCTGGAACTTGCCATCCTTTCTCAGGCTCTGCTTTATTTTCTTCCACTAAGAATCCTTCTCCATCCTTCTCTGTGGCAAATTCCTCCTCTGGTTAAAGGCACACCTCCACTAGGACCTTCCTTCAGCGTCAGATTTATGGCATCTCCACGTGTTTTGCACTTTATCCATATCTCTCTGTCAAGTTTTACATCGCTTTGCAATAGTTACTTTATTAACGTTTAAATGTCTCCCCAGCCAGAGTGCGCAGAGCTCAGACATCTTAATGCCTAGCACAAAGCAGACACTTAATTATTGTTCAATTGTACTGAAATAGGAATACAAAACAGTTAACTGAGACTGGAAACCTGAAGACTGAGGATCACGGTTGGTGATGAATCATATTGCTGCTTTGTCCAACGCTTGACACTGCTTTCATTGCCTTTCATTGAAAGAACCCTCTGTGAGGGGTCTGTCTTTATTCTCCCCCTGTGTTTTGTTCTTAAGTGCCACACAAGATAACTCAGGGACCACAGGCTTGTCTGAGTTCAAAGCCAGTGTTTGTAACCACCAAACTCTACCACCATATCTGTAGCTGCCACAAATTAATTTGAACTTGCCTGGAACTGACCTATTTTGAGTCTGCTCACCAACTATCAGCTATGCACACTGAGGGGTGAACACTTGTGATTAAAAATGAGGTTACATTGTGGTTCTGTAGCCACTGCTAATTTGTCTTCTACTTTCTCCCTTGAGATCTTGCATTACCAAAGTTATTTTGTTTAACCTAACAGTAGTCCTTAGTCATAAAAATGACATGTACATCTAAAGCACTGTCCCACATAGGTGAGGCACTGGGCTGCATTTATAGCATCAAGAAAAGGAAAATGAGATAAAGTATACAGAGAAGAACTTCTGGAAATCTTAGCGTATCAGGAAAAAAAAATAATTAGGAAGTTTTTTTTTGAGTAGTACTTAGATTACTAAACATAAATACCTCATCTATTCAGTAATCTGAATTATGTAATGTAGTAGAGGTATTGGCTTTTAGTTTCTTGTTGTTGTTCTCATGTCAGATATAGCTAAAAAGACACTGGAGCAGCTTGATGCAAAGTAGAGAGTACATTTACAATTCACCATCTTTGAGCATCATCTAGTCTCTAGTTCGAGTGCTAGTGCAACGGGGATAAAAAGGTGAATATAGTTTGACCCCTGTTCTGGCTCTCTCATAGCCTATGGGGGGAGCAGTTCTGCCCTTGAATCTTAACAACAAAAGATCGTGATGGCATGCATGTAGCTTAAATAAAATCAATATTTATTCTTTAACTTTAGTGCTTACCATATGCTAAAATTTTAAACAGGAGGACACACTGTGGGGATGTGGCTAAAATAATTAGAAACAGGACTTAATACTTGTAGGGGCTCTCACCAGAGAAGAAGTGAAATGTTGGCTTGGTTGGAATGCCATAAAATATTCCATTCATTTTTTTTTTTTTTTTTTTTTGACTTATATAGTCTTGCCAGCATCCCCATGGGTTTAGATTTAAGGAACAGGTATAAAGATGACTGTGAATTTGGGGATGGCAGTTTTATATGTGCAATGCTCCAAAAAAGCTTTTATTCACTTGCTTTATACTTATGGATAGGAATGTCTGTCAAAGTGTTCAATTAGTCAGCATGTAGCTGTCTGCCAAGGGGCCACAGTTCACAGCGTGCTCTAACGCAGTCTTACAAGGCAGGCCAGAGTCTGCCCACCGTGGGCAAAGATGCCCAGCATCACAGGTGCGAGGACAACAATACCACACTGTGTATTCTGGAAAAGGCGGCGGCCTGCTTTGCATTCAGAAAATGAAGCTTTGCACTTGGAGTTTTGGGGCGGGGGGAGGGGATAGGGGGAGAGAAGATGTGAAAGAAACAAAACAGAATAAAATGGAAGCAAAATGTTGGCAAAACTCAAATTGCATTGGATTTATACTTATTGGATTTTTGAAGTAACCTGACAAGAAAAATTACCTTCATTGCAAATCACTGAAGGGTTTTCTATAGAATAAACACACTTACAGAGAAGAGCTAATTCAAAGGAAACTTCAATATGTTAATGCAATAATTAAGCAGTATAAGCCACAACAGACAGCTCATTTCCATGGAGCTCAGCAGGCCAGGTGGGGTACAAGGTATAAGGCTGAAGGCTAAATGACTTCAACCACCTGAGACTGGCTCGAATCATCGTAAAATACGATAGGAGATGAATATTGCCCTCATTGGAAGGTATTGACTCATGCAACCAAGCAGCAATGACCAAATTCTCTGTATTTTGTGGGCAGTCTTTAGGAGCTGAATTATTGGAATCAGCCTCAAAACTTGGAAACTTAAATGCTTCTAATTGGAGCCTGCATTTTCCCATGTTCTTGGTGGTCTTTTTCCTTTGCTGAATGTCTCATCTTCTCATTTTTTTTGTTTGAATGTTCCTCTAGCTAAATTCCTACGGTTTGGAAAACTGGTGTACTTCAATTGGCATATTAGTGATGTGTGTGTGTCAAAGGTGGTTTTGTTAAAGCAGCCAAGCAGCCTGGTACCTGGGGAGCTTCATTTCCCATGAAGCAGATTAAAACAGTGCTTCTCAAAGTCTACTGTGTACTGTGGACATCTGGGATCTTATGAGAATGTAGATTCTGATTTTCCAGTAGGTCTAGGGTGGGGCCTGAGATTCTGCATTTCTGAAAAGCTCCAGGGAGAGTATAATATAAGCAACAAAATCTATTAAGTTTTTTTAAATACCAAAGAGCTATGCCAGGATAGCAAAATAAAGGCTATGAGATAAAGAGGTAAAGAGACCAATTTTTTCAAGCAGTTGACTCCCTTTTCTGGTTGTTGATAATTGATCTGATAAGAAAGAAATCAGGGACCATGAACCATGAACTTGCTGGGGATTATAGATAAACAGATTAGTGTGATTTTGAGTCCGAGTGATATATCTGAAGACAAGAGAGTTCCATTTTGATGTAAATGTCAAAAGAAAATCTCAAGTCACTGACATATTATTGCTTTGGGGTTTTGTTAGCAGTTAAAATTTAGTCCAGGTAAGTGCAACTGGGAATAGCTCGAGAGAGGAGGTAAACACTGGTTTGCAATGAATGGGCAGAATGGTTTTTGTGCATGGTTGGTGTCCACAGACACTTGATGCTTTCCCCCTGTGTTTTGGCATTCTGTTATACTTGTGGATTTCTCTGGGCCCTAAAGGTAATGTGAACATGAATTCCGTAAATCTGTAATAATTGAAAAGGGTGAGAAAAATAAGACAACTGTTACATTCCTGAGCTCTCTGTAAGTGGAAACAAATGATGTTTTTGTCTGTCTTTTTATTTTGTCTTGTTTTTGTTTTACCAAACAAGAAGTGTCTGGGTGGGGAAGTGCTTGTAAGTATCAACATGAAACATCTTTTATTTCCAGCTTCTCATTTACTGCAGTGTTTAATTCTGAACATTTATTCAGCATTAATGATGGGCTGCTCAAATAAGTTCTAAGAGGAAATGGTTCTTTCCTGAAATGGTTTTAAAATTGCATTGGTTTGTGTTTTCAAGTTTGCTCCAACCTCAACTGTATTTATTTAAAGAATCAACAACTATCTGATAAACAAAACAGAAAGATTGTCTCCAGTACTTGCTAATTGTCTCTCAGAAATATTTTTTAGTGTTCATACCTACGCTTCATCCTCTTTGCATCTGCTTAGTTCAGTTCCTCATTATTTCTTACCTTGGTTTACTATCCTTACAAGTGGTGTAAAACCCTTGTTGCTCTTCTTATTGTATTCCATGAGATTGGCACGCCCACAAAATTGTGCAGTGCACAGCTTGTGCAGCTTTCCACCAGGGCACTCTCCCTGACAATAGCCTTTACTCTTTCAGGAGTGACACTTGCACAACTTCCCCAAGGCTGTTATTACAAAGCTCATAAAAAATCAATGCTCAATTAGCTCCTCACTTCCCTCAGGCCAAATGCCTTAACCTGGCAGACAACTCTAGCTTGAACTACTTCTGCAGTTCTTTGTTTTGTCACCCTACCTTAGTCCAGGGTACTTCTTGTTTCACCTGGTCCACACCTGTTCATGTACATCTGTTTTCCTTGGCACATCATTCCCCCTGTCTAGGATTGTACTCAAATATCTTTTTCTCAACGAGCCTGCTCTAATTGCTGGACAAAATTAATTGCCTGCTTTTATTTTGTTGGTAGTTCCATAACCATTCATTTGTGTATACATTTTGCTGATTACATTATGTTGTCATTATAGTTGTAGTTATTATTCTACAAAATTGTTCTGTCTTCAATTTCTTGTTTCTGTAGCCCCATAAGACAATTTTGACATCGATGACATATGGCTTCCCAAAGTTGACTCTTCTAATCAGGCCAGCAAGGCTGGATCCCTTTCTTTACCTGATACTTCTGCATATGCCATCTCTTCCTACTGTATTTTGGGCTTGGGAGGGCAACTTTCTCAGAGAGAGGACAAAGAAGAGAATGTAAGAAGGCTGTGATCCATCACCACAGCCTCACCCCAAATCTCTCATGTCTTCAAGTGTCATGTGACTTGTATATGCTAGATAATCACTATTATTTGATTACTCTGATAATAATAATAATGCTAAGATTTGCTGAAGATAACGTCATCATACCAGGCATTAAGTATTTCCATGCATGATCTTCTTTAATCCTCATCCTGCCCAAGAAGTAGATGTACTGTGACGCTAATGAAGTTTAAGTTTTCAGGGCTATTTACTTACAAGGGCTCCTTCCAATGCCGTTTCTAAATTTATCAATAAAAGATGTATAATTGTTTCTCACATTCTAAGTAAACATTATCTTTCATATCTAATTTTATGCTGATAATTTTGTTTATTTTTTTTCCTTAAAAAAGGCCCTCCAATTCTAAAGCTTCAGGCCCCGCAGAACCTAGATCTGTCTTGCCTATGAAGTAGATACTGTAAAACATTGAGATCATACCAAAAGTGCATTCAGAAAATTCAATTGTATTATTGCAAAGCCATGAAAAATGATAATTTTTAGCTCATCTGTTCAGTTACAAAAAAGTACAAAATTGAACATACTGAGATATGTACTATGAACAAGTGACAATACACTGACCTGACAGAATCCTACATGACCACAAGAATCACTCATGAAATCCTGTTGCTATCCGGCCACCTTCATTTGAGAATAGGGATTTGGTGAAGACTGGCAGCCTGTTACCAGTAGTGTGATCAAATGTATTTATTTCATCATGGTTTTCCTTAGTCTGTGTATTTATATCATATATGAGAACTAAGGAGTAAGAAGTTAACTAACTTGCCAAACATTATATAGCTGGTATGTGATTAAGATGGGTTCCATACTGAAATCTGTCTCTATTAATGTTTGTTGTTTGAGTTTATATCAAACACAAGTGAACAGAGAACATAAATTATTGTCTTCCTTCCAATCCCTTTTGCTGCTGTCTCTGGAATCCCCTATCCTAACCCATCCTTATGGCCTCAGGGAAGAGTGAGGTATCTAGGATAGCATAATGAAAAGGTTGACATTTATCCTAGCTCTTTTCTTACTCCTATAATCCTGTTTTAAACTTCCGTTTAAACTTTAGAATGGGGCCTGTTCATTTATTTAATTGTTTATTCTAATGGGCATGTCAAATTTTTAAAACTTCTTGCAAAATAAGACGTTGACCTGTATGCATAGCCATCTGATCCTTGACTTCCTCTGTTCTTACTCTTGCCACAATTTCACCCCCACCGTTTCATTTAGGGCACTTGGCTCCTTTGCCCCACCGTTCCTTATTTTCTTACTTTGCACCATGACCGTGCTTCGCAAGCTCTCTCTCTACATGGAGTTTTGTGATAGTTAATTATATGTGTCAACCTGACTGGACCATAGGGTACCCAGATATCTGGTTAAACATTACTGTGAGTGTGTCTGTGAGGGTGTTTCTGGAGGAGATTGACATTTGAATTTATAGACTGAATAAAGCAGGTTGCCCTCCCTAATGTGGGTGAGCCTCATCCAGTGTGTTGAAGGCCTGAATAGCACAGAAGGATGAGTAAGAGAATTTGCCCTCTCTCTGCCTGGTTGTGTTCCAGCTGAGACAACAATGTCCTCCTGCTTCAGGACTGAAACTACACCATTGCCTCTCCTGTGTCTTCAGGGTCTCTGACTGCAGATCTTGGGATTTCTCAGCTTTCATATTGTGTGGGCCAATTCATTATAATAAAGGTTTTTTTTCTATGTATTATCTATCTGTCTGTCTGTCTATCTATCTATCATCTATCTATCTATCTATCTATCTATCTATCTATCTATCTATCTATCTATCTATCTATCATCTATCATCTATCTATCTCCATCCATCCATCCATCCATCCATCCATCCATCCATCCATCCATCCATCCATCCATCCATCCATCCATCTTATAGGTTCTGTTTATCTGGAAAACCCAGATTTCTTTGACCTGGGCTTTGGAAACTGTCCATGTCTCACCCAAACACAAACCTCTCTCTAGCAGTCTTATGGGCATCCTTGACTAGGTAGGAGTTGACAGCATTTGGCAAGACCTGTGAGCCAAACTACTGTATAGATCACAATATAGTAGGATTTTAACAGAGGATAAGGTGTCCCTTTTATGGGAAATGTCTCTTTTCTGAACCATCAATTAAAGAACAGCTACCAGTGAAAGAAAATATTCCAAGTCAACATTATCTTAGAAAACCTAGAATACATATCATCACACATGCATTTTTTTCCCTTTTAAACCTTAACTGGTCTGAATTTAGAGAAGTTCAATTTTTTGATGGAAATCTTGTTCAAATGTGTTATATCTTTTCTGTTTGCTGGGGTACACTGAGGAAAATTAAACAATTCCTTAATGATGTGGGATCACCATAGTGAGTATAATTTATCTTATTCAGCACTAACTCAGAGATACTCTCATTGTAGGGCATCCTTATGTTAATGCAGAATAAGACAATTGCTATTCATATTTATTATAGTGATGTTCACTACTTAGTGTAGTGATTGAAATCCTATACTAAATAATGCCAGATTGCTATGCAACAAATTGTAATTGTTTTGTCTCATTTCTCAGTTTTGTTCCCTCCCTGTGAAGCTGTCAGCTATTACTTCCTGCTTTCCTCAGTGAGCCTGCCTTTAACAAAGGTTATTCCTTCCCCTCTAGCACAGCAGGTCTCAATGGCGCTTGATTCCCTCTATCAGGGGACATTTGGCAACTATGGTGACATTTTCAATTGTTATAATTTAGAAGGGGATGCTACCGGCATCTAGTGGGTAGAGATCAGGGTACTAAACCTCTTACAGTGTACAGGACAGACCTTCACAACAAAGAATTACTTGGGTCAAAATGTCCATAGTGCCCTGGTTTACAAACACTGTTCTACAATTGTGGACAAGTGAATAGGCTCTGAGGGAGGATTCAGGAACTTTGTCTTTTTTTTTTTTTTTTAAGTATGTATTGGTTCATGGTCATTGGTAATGTCAGAGGCGAGATTTATTTATTTCCTAAGAACAACAATATTCTCATGGATTGAGGTCCATGATTGAGGTCCTTTGCCCTCCAGTTGAGCGAGGAGTTAGGGTCTACCCTTAACTAAAGGTCTTCAACACCTGTGTGCCTCAACTACTTTCCTTTAATGAAGGTTAGCGTCCAGTTTTTTCTTCTGTAGTTATTTGGCTTAAATGCTATTGCTACATTAAAAAATTATCTGATATAAATACTGTAGTATGTAGTATGTTTCTAAGGGATTTTCAAATTTCTATTTAAGACCACTTTTATGCCAACAGCGACGTAATTGTGTGAATCATAAGACATGTAAATTCTACTGTAATTTGATAGTATTAGAAAAATCGGTGGCCAACTGAGCCCTTCCCCCTACTTTTTTAAACAATATTTTTTGGAGAAACATGATTTTCACCAACAAAAGGGTAAATGCCTATAGTGACATTGCTATTTTTAAAGGAGTTTCTATTGAAAGTCAATTGATTAACTCTGATCTTGTCCTTCTTTATCCCTTCTCATAAGTTTTCCACTATGTAGTTAGAGGTCACTAAACCCCAGGGGAATTTTGCTGCGTAAGGTTTGGGGCTGCTTCAAATCTACAAAGTTCCTAAGTTTTGACCTGCTCTCTTAATTATTTTGATGTAGAAGATCATTTCTTTCAATTTCAGATTAAGTACAGATCCTATTTTCTGAACTTCAGTCTGAACTCAGTGAAAATTTATTCTGTTTTTAGGGTAAGGAAAATATTTGTTTAAATTATTTTTCAGAGATATAATTCATTTTTCTATAATGATATAGAGCATATATCTTGCTGTATATCTTGATATATAGCGATGCATAAGATAGGGAAATGCATTTTTTTTAGCAATGAGTATTTGGCTAATTTGATTTAATTCCCATGCATTTTACCAATTATGTACATTTATTTAGTGCATAAAAAGTGTAACAATTAATATCGAAGTGTAAATGAGTATGCATGTTCTACCACTGTTTTATTCAAACGTGATGTGTCAAAATCAATTTGACATGAAATGCAGAGTGATAGAAGAGAATGATAGATCTAAAGTATATACAGTACACTGTGGAATTCTGTCAGTCTCCGAGCAGCATTTCAAAAGAAAAACTACAATATGATCTTTAATACAGGAGTTTCTTTACGCCCATTAAATTGATCAGATACTATAAATTGGGGTGATACACATATTTAGAGAGGAAAGTTGACCTATAACAACTGTGGCTTTTGTGCATATATTTATATCACTTTTCTTATTTATATGAAATTTAACAAATTCTGAAAGTAAAAATGATTCAATGAAACTTCAAATAATTTTTCAGTACTCTCAGTAGTGTTTTTAATTTGATACTTTACAGTTATGTTTTCTAGTTTTTATTTTCCTTTGGAAAATTACTATTTAATTTTTCACATGTTTAAGATTTTTAAAGGCTGTCATCAGTGTTTTATATATCACTTATTGTCACTTTTAAATGAAAACTATTCTTTATGTGTCTATTGTTGTGACCTTTGTAATTCTAAAATAACAAAAATCTTATTTTTGTTTCTTAAGGTCTCAAGGTTTAATATGAGGCTTTCATTGTTACATCCTCTAGAAATAAGCAAAAGTATGTGGAGAAAGGATAAAAGATTTTTCAGTATGTTATGTCAAATTGTGATTGCATAGTAGTAGGATATTTTTAACTTAGAAATTATAAAGGTTTTACTTGAAAAGAAAACTGTCATTTTTGTCCATTGCAAGAATTTCTAAAAATGAACTTGGAGCAAAAGATTAAAAGAGATAGGAATAATTAATTATTCTTTTATGAGATTTCAGAGAAAAAACACAGATATTCTTACGAAAATGTTTTTAGAAAACTGCACTTATATAATAATACCTGAATAAACTATTGTCAGATGAAAGAATTAATCCTATTACAGTGTTCAGCAACGTATCTGTATAGTTTTCTGGTAGTTAGAGAAACATATCTATTTTGAATATCTTTTCTTAACATACTTCTCATCTTTATATAAATTTTCTTAGAAATCATAAATGAGGCAATTTTTCCTGGAACAGAGCTAGCTAAATAAAGCTTATTTCATGAATTAAATCTCTTTATAAAGTGCCAACATACAAAAGTGCTGATATTTTAATGTGAGAATCAAAGTCTGCAGTAATCATTTTGCTTTTATAGTCCCTTTTCCTGATACATGTCTTTTAAACAATGTTTACCAATTTTTACACAGAAATAAGCAGTCATTTTCATTAACTCTCCATACTCACCAAGAAAGATATACCTAAATTTAACACGAAGTCTTAATATGAAATTAAAATGTTGTGTTTTCTATGACTGAATCCCTTGCTCTATGCATTCAAGCGATTCAGAACTTTCCCCTTTACTCATCATACTTAGATTTAACGGATATATAGGGAGAAAGAGCCAATGTATTTTAATTGTTCCCCCACAGTGTTGAGATTCAGATTCTCTGTGACAAATTCTGAGCCTGGGTTTCTACACAGGATTTAACAAAAGTTTAAAATTCTGCTTAAAGTGTACAAATTTAGATGCTCTTATTCGCTATAGTTGCATACTTCACTGTAAAGGGAGTGCATTGCATATCTAGAAAAATCTGCTTTGAGCTTCCCTAAGACGATGCTGAAATGCTGCATTATGATTTCCAAAATGAATTAATGAAGAACAACACTGGAGATGAAATGTATATGTGTGTGTATCACAGCTAACATGGTAACTGGAATACAAAGCCTTTTTTCTCACATTTTGCCAGCCATAGCATAAGCTTCCCACAGAGGATGGGGATTAACAGCCTGTCTCCTTTGGGGTGGGGGGAGTATAAGTCGAATAAAATGTAGAATCTGCAAATGGAGCTCTGAAATGATGTAGTTAACGTTACATATGTAGTCTATTATGGTAACTGGGAACATGTGTGTCATAATATTGGGCAAACTGATTCTAAAAATGGGAGAGTGTAAAACAGAAACTGACCCCCAAATTCTGCTCAAATTGCATGATCCAAACAAGATGCACTGTTAGGAAAGACTTGACAGAATACCATTTTCTCCTGTCTACCACACCCATCCCTACCCTTTTCTACCTCTCCACCCTCTCCCCATCCCCCACCCCCACAGTTTTTTTCAGATTTTTCTTTTTTTTCGTGTTTCAATTTGGATGACTAATTTTCCCTATCATGCTAGAGTGCTTTCAGACTTTACTGGGCTTTTCTGAACCTATGGATAGCTCTAAATATTATGGACTTGAAATATTTCCCAAGAAAAAGTAAAGAAAATCCTGACATAATGACCTGAAAGAATACAGAAGATTGAAAGACATCAAGATTGTTAGACTTAAGGAGACATTGACCATGCATTTGGCACCTTGATCACTTACATCACTGGTTAAACTGCCAATGCTATTTATACTAAGGTGTTCCTAGATCTGTGTGGAATGAGTCCTTCAAAAGAGAATATAATGGCGAAAGGGAATAAGCACAAATGTGGAAATGATGGCTCAATCTCAGTCTAAGGAATTTATAAGTGCAGAGCAGGATATAAACCGTAGAAAATTAGAGCACATTAAACTGAGCATCAAGAGAAAGAAGGAACCAAAAGACATCAAATGTGAATTGGAGAAAACATGGCAGCACACACTTACCGTGTTTCCCTGAAAATAAGACCTAGCCAGACAATCAGCTCTAATGTATCTTTTGGAGCAAAAATTAATAAAATAAGACAGAGTCTTATATAATATAATTATGTAATATAAGATAATATAGTATAATATAATAGAACATAAAATATAATATAATATATACTGGGTCTTATGTTAATTTTTGCTCCAAAAGACTCATTAGAGCTGATTGTCTGGTTAGGTCTTATTTTCGGGGAAACACGGTAGTGTGCAGATACTGTTGTAATGAAGTTAATTTGAAACTTGTCGAAATTTATTGACTCTTGTGTTGTCTCATATTACTTTTTCTTTTCCTTTTGTTGATTTTCTTTCTTTTTGTTTGTTTACCCTTTTATTGTCATCAACTCATTAGTCAGTTTAGGATATGAACATGTCTTGATATAATGTATTTTAAAAAGTTGTCATTTAAATCCTATTGGTGCTGTTGCAGACTGCTGTGTTTTAACCTCAGCTGTGGGAACCTCACCTCTATTCATTTCCTGGGATTCTAGAACCCCAGATCATCAGTAGAGATGTTATCAAATCCAGGGGGAGTGGAGAATACAGATAGTAGTCAGTCTATAGGTAGAACATTAAATGTAGAATGAGTACATGATATTCTGGGATTGATCACCCTGTCAAATACTGCTCACAGAGAAGAAGAATAGGTAAAACACCACCCTTCCTCTCTCCCTTCCTCCTTTTATTGTTACCCCAATAGGTTTAGCAGACATGGAAATTTACAGGATAAATGCCAGATAATACTTGCCAGAGTGGGGGGAAATAGAATCTCTAACTCTAAATCCAAATGGTTACTTCTGTTTGCCAATCCTCTCTCTAAAATATCTTTACAACATTCTTTCTCTTGCTCTCATTCTTGGAGTTAAGTGCAGGCCTCCTTAACATCCCACTTGCCATTTGCATTACATTCTGCTGCTATAGTAGTCCCTGTTCTGCCCTCCTTTAACCTCTCCTCATGTTAATGCATTTGAACTTTTACGAACATTTGCCAACTTAATATCCCCATGAGACCTCTCTACAAAGTTCAGTGACATGCCCCTCTACTCAAAACTTTCAAAAGGTTTACCAGATATTAACCAAATACCCTTAACTCAATACTCTCGCATAATATGGCTCTATCTTATTTACAAACTTCTCTCCAAATTATTCCCTTTGACTCCCTTACTCTAGAGGAATAGCCTATTACTTGAACTCAATTCATAGTTTCCAGCTCTCTTGTTTTTGCACTCACTGGTTCATGGCCAAAGAAGCCTGTGTTCTGCATTGCTACTCTGTACTGTGGTGTGGTGCCTTGCTGTTCCAAGACCCTATATGCCCAAGTTTTCCCCCATCCTCCCATTTAAGTCATCACCTCTGAAATTTATATATTTGTACATATTTTGTGGCACCGATTTCTATCTTATAGTTCTCATATGCAGCCCTATTGGAATCTGTATTTTTATCTTCATCGATATCTGATTTGTCTTTCTCAGCCCTATTATTCAACATATAATCCTTATGCGAATGGTGTGGGTAAGCTTTACCTTTGTATTCCTGCTCCTAGCACATAGCTTGATGCATTAAAAACCCTCACATATCTGTTGAGTGAATTAGTAACTGTGCTTCAAAGTTTAATACTTGTGTATCATAAATACATTCGCAGTTTTCCAGATGATTCATTTGTGTATAGCTCTTGGTCATCTGTACCCTTTTTTAAAAGGACACTTGAAAGTCAGTTGGAAATTTTATATTTTAACTGTTCCTAAGATTGAGGCAGCTTAGTTGTATCTTAATAGTTCTACGGAAAAGTTTGTTTTTTTCATAGAAAATAAGAAGCTGAAGAGAGCCCTAGAGCAGATTTATAACTCCATTTAGTAATCTAGGATTGTAGGACCTCACAAAAATTATGTCATCAATTGCTAGAGAGGAAATTAATTTATTAATCCTAGATGTTTACAATAAGAGTAACAACTGTTTATTTTGATATTGTGTAGACAAAAGAAAATTGAAAAATTTAAGAAAGTATCCATACTATTGTGTTCACATAAGATATTTGTGCTGATGTGTACTCCGAACATATTTGGGGCGACAAATTTTGCCTTGAATTATCTGATACAAAACTATTTCTCTACTTATACCAACTAAGACTATAAATTTGTTAATAATTTTTATAAATAATAATCATTTCATGTTACTGAAAATATATTTGGGTTTATGCTTACCGAAATGGATGTTTGAAAATGTTTTCAAAATTAGACAATGGTGTATTTCATTTAAATAGATAACAGATAACCGATTTGGCCAATTTTGTGATTTATTTCACGGTTTACAAAATAGTTTCACTTACATATTTTAGTTGATTTAATTTTCCAAATAACCTTAGAGGATGAGTGGAATTAATTTATTTTACACATGAGAAAACCAGATTGTAAAGAATTTAGGTCCTGAATTCCCAGAACTAGCTAGTTATAGCTATATAACTTCGGATTTTAGGCCAGTGGCTTTCAAAACACCATTCACTTCATAGTAGTACACTATATGTACTCAATAAATATTTGTTAATCAAGGAATATTATTTAAGGATGAGTATAGTCTGTTAGAATATGAATATATCTGGCATAAAATTATATTTGATGAGGAAATATCAGTAAATTAAATTTATGTAATAAGGGTAATAATTATGCAGACTCTGAGCCTTGAAATAAAATATACATTTACATAAGGTTTTATCCTTATACCTATTTTATATTCTGCATGATATACCTGTGAATGATTCAGGTACAGGTCCTCTCTGAACCCAATAATTGTTCTAGATCTTTTCACTTCTAATACTGAAAATATGCTATTGAGATGATGAGTAGCATTCTTCTTATATGTGTATAATTAATAAATTAATGGATTTGCTAAGAGATAATTTTGAATTTTTTTGAATGTTGCATAACACTGGATTAATAAATGATACCTTATTTACTGTTGATTGTGTGATAATCATTTATTAATGGTCATATAGGAATACTTCCCTTGCTTTTATGTATATGTTTTCTGTTATAATAGCAATGAAAACACTCCAGGCCACATATTTCAGCATGATTCTTATATCTCACAGGTGGTTAAATCTGTTTTAACTGCCTTTATCTATGGGTTCCATAGCTCACCCACAGTGTTGATTACAATATTTTTCTTTACACTACTGTAGACTTTACAAACACTATACACTTAGGTTACATTGAATTTATAAGACAACAATGGAGTTAATCACAAGAGAAAATGATACAATCAAGAGAAAAAGCCAATATGAGATGCATGAGGCAGCTGCTGGTGTAACGTGGCATACAGCAAGCTTTGCTTTATGAGCAGGAAGAGTACATTCTAAAATAATGATACAAACTGTAGTATAATAACTACATAAACCAGTAACATAGTCATTTATTATCATTATCAAGTATTATGTACTGTACATAATTGTATGTGCTATACTTGTATATGACTGGTAGCAACTGAAAAATTCCTATTGCCTAGTGATGTCGTAGTTGTTGTAACATCATAGCGTAATACATTACTCATGAGTTTGTGGTGATGCTGGTGTAGACCACAGTAACTTTTAAATTGAGGGGTTTTATTGAATTTTAATTAAGGACAATGCTAAGACTGCTGCTCTAAATTTAGCAAACTTGAAAGACATTGGAGTTTTAGCAAAATAAATGAAAAGTATCCTGCAGGGTAGCACAGAATGCAGGCCACAAATTAAACATTTATTTAAAAATATTAGTTAAATTTCTAGTATGTTCCAGGAGCTGGACTCTGAGTGAATAGGCAAAATGCAGTTATTATGACAAAGAGTCCTTATTTCTGTTAACACCAAGAAAAGTAGTCTTTTAGTATTTAGATTTCATATAGACGAAATGGAAATAACTAAGTGATTTTCAAGCAAATGCTATATTTTATAGTTTTTATTTCATAATATTTTATTATTATTAGGAAGGTACAACTACTTTATGCTTAGAAGTACATTTCATTCATTAAGGTTATAAAAACCCTTTAGTTCTATAGGTGCCAGCTCCCTTTCCAATATAATACAATTTTCCATATCTAACATATTGGAATGTTGGATAGTTATATTTTCATCATCTCTTGATAGAAATATTATACAATAGAAGTAAGGCTAGTATAATTTATTATTTGTGAGTTTGTATTTTATCAAAGGTTAAATATTCTACGTATTTTTGAAACATAGTTAATATGTATAAGAGCTATACAGTTTTATGACTCAACAGAGAGTGTTTTCTTCCCAATGACCCACTAAAATAACGGGTTTTTCAGTGGGGGTAAATACACTGAGCAGTGCAGCTGTAGAAAATATATTTCAGAATCGTCTTATTTTTTGAGGGGTGGTTAAAGCCCTTTGGCTAGCTATAGCGTGGCTTGGAGTTTACATTGGAATTACACAATCCTGGCTCCTGGTCTTGGCCCAGCATCACTCACTGCATAATAATAATGAGTAATTTAACTTCCCAAGTCTCAGTTTACTCATCTGTAAATTGGAGATGTTAATGACACCTACTTTAGTGGGTTGCTGTGAAGATTAAGTTACATTATATATGTAAAATAATTAGCATATTTCCTAGCACACATATGTGTCTCGGGATGTTATTGATATCATCGTCATCATTGTTCTTGTGCTATTAACCCCCTAAACCTCACTACAAAATAGAGGATTCCACTATGGCCAGGGTTGGTATTTATATTAATTATTCAGTGAGATTGTGTATATAGTATGCTAAAAACATGAAGAAGTGAACAGTTCAGTTACTTAAATTTATTGACCTTCTTTAGTATTTCTCTTATTAAGCTCTGTTCAAGGATGTTTTGGATATAGCAGAACAAGTTGGAACTTTTACATAATACAGTAAGTTACAATTCATTCAAAACGTTCATATGGCATGTTCCATATGATAATTTTAGGAAAAAACAATAGTGCCCCTAAATTACTCTAGCAGTGTGAGATTGAAGTTTCTTCTGTGGACATTGGAGGGTACTTATTCAAAAGAATCTAAACAACCTATAGGATTATTTTCTCTCACTGAACTTGTATATTTCTCAAGTGGCTATTGTTTAAACAGCTTTATGGTTTGTATTTTTAAAATATATTAAGTTGATATAAAATAGTATCTACTCGTATGTCTCTTTGCATTCCTGGCTTACTCGTGGAACTGGATGTGCCAAATAGGCTTCAAACAGAAACAATTAATTCCACAAATAAGTATATAAATGGCCTGTTCACTCTGGACCAATCTCCCTCATTTTACAGTTGATAAAACTGTGAATGTGGTGTTCTTGGGACAACTTTTATTGTGTGCTTGAAGGAAGGCTGGTATTTCTGGGCCTACAGAATGCTTTGGCTATGCATTCAAGAGGAGCAAATCAGGGAGGTCATATCTTATCTGTGTGGCTACACTCATTTATGTCCATTGGAAAGACACGGGAGACATTTAGGATAAACCTTGTTTTGATGAGTTAGGAAGAATGACCGTAGACATCAAAGTGAGTTACCCATGGAAATATTGGAATTCTTATATATTGCTGGCAGAAATGTAAAATTGGGCAGGCTCTTTGGAAAAAACAATCTAGGAGTTTCAAAAGGTTAAACATAGAGTTACCATATGATCCAGAGATTTGGTGTATACTTTTCCTTGGTGTACACCCAAAATAAATGAAAACCTGCCCATGCAAAAACTTGTATATAAATGTTCATAGCAGCATTATTCATGATAGCTAAAAAGTGACAACAACACAAATGTCCATCAATAAGTAGATAAATAAAATGTCATATAACCATAGAGTGATAAGTAGATAAATAAAATGTCATATAACCATAGAGTGGAATATTACTCAGCAATAATTACTCAGCAATAAATATAACCATAGAGTGGAATATTACTCAGCAATTACATGCCACCCCATGGATAAACCTTAAAAAAAAAAAAAAATTCCAAATGAAAGAAGCCGATAACAAAAGACTACATATTGTAGGTTCTATTAATATGAAATGTCCAGAATAGAAAAATCCATATAGGCATAAAGTAGATTAGAGGTTTCCTATGACTGCAGGTGGGGTGACGTGGGAGAAAATGGGGAATGACTTCTGATTGGTACTGGGCTTCTTTTTGGGGTGATGAAAATGTGCAAACATTCACTGTGGTACTGGTTGCACAAGTCTGTGAATATCTTAAAAGAACATTAAATTGTACACTTGTAATGGGTAAATTGTATATGTGAATTATATCTCAATAAAGCTGTTTTGTAAAGAAAAAAAAAGTCAGTTGCTCATCCAGCCTGTATATCCCACAGATATTCATAATTAGTTTCATAAACCAGACTACAATGAGGATTTTCAAGTTTCAAGTTTAAATAGTCGAAACAGACATTTTCAAGAACAGTATTCATTGAAATGCATCAAAGCATAAGTGCACTCCCTGAAGAAACACTTTAACTCGTGAGCTTAAATAATAACCAAATTTAATTCATTCCAGGTACATTCTCTAAAGAAACTGCTGGCCAAAATGTTGAAATAAACATTTAGCTACTAAGCGAACAAATTAAACTCCTTTATGATTTAATTGCACCAGTGAGTATTTCTTTCTGGAAAGTGTTTCTGCTTTGATACATTTCAATACACATCATGAATTATGTTGAATGATGGCATTTCAGAATATGTGTGAGTATGTATATACATATGTGTTTTCAAACTGCATTTAAGATGTTATTTAAAATATGTATGCTGTGTACATGTGAACATTCCAACTTCTATGTTTATGTGTATGTATACAATACACAAAGACATATTCCCATAAGTCCCATGCAGTGTAGTCATATTGTGGGGTATGTATTTTGCCAATTAGTTGCAAACATTAACAGAAATATTCTCTCTCTGCCTTCTCTCCTTCCACTCCTTACATATACATATGTGAATGTTCAAATAATTGATAATGTTCATTTATCACGCAATAGATTGACAGTATTTCTAGGTGGCTATTTTGATCCCCATGCACGTTTTGAACCACTGGAGCTATTTTGAGGAATTTTTAGTGCTTTGAAAATATACAACATTTCACTTGTAGATGCAAGCAGATTCATGGCAGCGATTATAGAAAAGGAATGACTATAAAAAAATAAAACAGAATTCAGCCCAAATCTTTTCATGCTCTTTCAACTCTCAGTGCTCTGCTTTTCAGTTAGTTGTTTCATTCTCATTGAATTCTTTTACAATGGTAATGTAAAAATTAAAACATTTCTCCTACCCTATTGGTAATCTAATGAGAAATGAGAACATTCCATCCAAAAGAAAAATTATTTTAAAAGTCACTAATATTTTAGTTATTTCTATTCTTCATGGACTCACCCACACAAATCATACCTCTATGTGTTTTCCTTCTTTAATTTTAGCTCTTGTCAATTCTGGTTGTATGTTTGTTGAGTACATTAAAAATAGTCTGAAGTCCCATCTCCGCCTCCATTTTTTCCATAGTTGAAAATCACCATTTATATCCGTTTATTCTCTTACCCTTCCTGGAGCATGCCCTTTCCTCTGCCACTCACAACCACTCAGAGACAATTATTATAATTATTTATTTTTCCACAAAAGATGTATATACATCACTCTCCTATACCTTTTAAGAAGATACGTGACTATACGAGTGAAATGGTAAAATACAATGCCAGAATGTAGCACCATGGTAGGATATTTGATAGTATTTGCCCAGAAATGTGGTAGCAGTTCTATTTCTGCTTTATGGGAGTTTTGTTTCCAGTTCGGGAACTCATTGCCACATAGAGCACAAAGGGACAAAATGCACACTGGAAAGAATAGCGTCTGCCTTCTCAATGGGGTGTGCAGAATGTGAGCCTGAGCCAATGGATGTGATACTACACAGACTCAGACCTGAAGAGCCATAGGCTGTCCTAAAGGAGGGACACTGCCCTTAGGGCTAAATCATTTGCAGAAGAAACCTGACCTCCTTAAATATCCTACGGAAGGCTTGATATTTAGTGAAATGAGAGCATCACAAAGGATAAGAATTTTCTACAAATGACAACAAATGATAGCAAGACCAGTGCACATCAGTGAGGGTCTAGAATAGCAGGTGGCTCATGAAGAAGGATCAGCAGCAGTTGAATAGGTGGCAGCACAGATGTCCAGACTGTCACATAGAGATTTCTGTGTAGAATTATGATTTAGAGAATTGTATATATTTTTCTGGTTCCGTGGAGTTATTTTAATCATTTCATCTGCTACTTTGTTGTCTTCATAAAGTGCAAACAACTCTGGTTTGGCCTTAAATGGGTTAGATTTAATTATTTATTGTCAACTTTCTGATCCTTAGAGTGAACAAAACTAGAAAACGTGATACTGTCAAATATTGTTTGCATCGTGTCATTTGCATAGAAAAAATATCTTTCCTACGCTTTCTTTACTTGGCAAACTTCTATTCATTTGCCAAGCTGTGAGTGAAATGCTACTTCCTCTATGAAGTCTTTCTTGATAGTCCAACTGAATTAAATCATCTTCCATCATGAGCCCATAAGTGTATCTGTAATTTTCGTATAGTATTAACATTGTTTTATAGACATTTACTTGGAAGTGAGATTTTTTAGGGAAGAGACCTCATATTATTCAATTTGATTTCATAATCATTAGCACAGGGCCTGAACACGGTGCATCAAGGTGGAACCAATAAATAAGATCTGTTGATTGTCCAGTTTGAGTTTAACATACAGAGCTCCTTGAGAAATTCCCTAGATTTACCACATGTTATTCATTTAGTTCTAGCTAATATTGGTTTCTCCATTTCTGGGCTTCACTTAGAATAAAATAGGAGATGAGGATCTAACACATGAAAGTTTAATGATTCATCCACTAGCAATCCTTGATATCTTGGCGTAAACTAACACTATTTGAAACCCCCTTCACTTTTTGACATGGGTTGGAGAGAATTACTCGTCCGTCCAATGTAACCTCTCCTGTTTCCTTGTTTTCTCCATTCACAGGGAGAATTCTATCATCCCTTAAAGTCAGAGGTATTGATTTTTGAGGCATATTTACCCCATCTTTACCCTTTTGTTGTACACTTTTCGTAAGATTGTCTGCCAGGTTGCATACAGCTGGTGCCGTTTCCTCTACTCACCCACCCTCTCCCACTTGGCTACGGCTTAATAGTGAACTAGTACAGGGATAAGCACGTGAACTAAGAAATCTCTTTCCAGAAATATGTATTTGGAACCCCAAGTGTTTGGACCAGGTTCTCTACTATCATTAAAAAAGGTCATATGGTCTAAAAAACTGAGGAAAGCAGAGAAACAGAGAAGAATTGAATATGCGTGCAGAGAACAAACATGAGAGAGAAAGACAGAGAAACCTGCTACTTGTGAGTCCTTGATTATATCTTTTCCCTAAGACTGAGCTAGGTTCCTAGCCTTGGGTTTCACAAGATAGCCTAGCACCTTTGTAATACATTTTCTTTTCGTACAGGGTAGCTAAATTTGGGTTTCTGCCAGTTAACCATAAGTGTCCTAACTAATTTTCTTTTATATACTCTAATGAATAGGTTGGCAAATGGTAGCATTTTTTCTTTACAATCCTGTGTTCATATCATCATACTTCCATGGTTGCTTTCTCAGTGTAGACACTCATAAGTTCCTGAGTAATCTGGCCACTATTTCTCAATATTCCTGATCTCCTGTCACATTACAGGAGGATTAGACTTTGTGACTGATGTTCAGAAGCAGATGGAGCTAATTGGTATGTGCCATGAGGTATCTAAGACAACCAGCAGTTAGGACAACTAGTAATATCCTCACTACTGGCATGCACTAGGGAAGTGGTTCTTCAGGGAGCAGGATATATTATTTAGGCTTTCGGGAGTTAAGGAAGTACCTAAAGATGGAGAGGAAAAAAAAAAGGCAAGTCAATGAGATAATATGGATTTATCACAGAAACTGGAATATAAGGTGGATGGAGCAGAAGGTCAAAAATCACATGAGGGACTAGTTGAGTAGAAGCAGACACACGTGTGCTAGAGAAGAGTAGATCTCGAATTAAAGCAGAGACATTTATTGAGTGTTTTACCTGGCACTGTGGTGTGTGTAGGATTGGAAGTGGCTTTTTATCTCCTGTTACAAGTAAACAGCTATGCTCATCTGTCAGCTAGCTTTGGATCACTTCAACCATTTATTTGTTCAATACATTTTATTGAGTGCCTGTTGTATACTGGGCCCTGTTTACATGACAGAGGCCCCATGCCTGTGGGGCTCACAGTCTAGGAGGGTGACAATGAACAAGTACTTCAGCAAATGAGTCTACAATCACATATTATGATGATTACTCTGAGGCCTCGTCTTGAACCCCCGGTATCATAATACCATCTGCCATTTCCTTTTGGAGTCAAGTATTTTTAGGCCAGAGAAGAGATTAAACGCTACATTTTGTAAACAGAGTCAGATACAAGTTTATAAAGTTATCGAGTTCAAAGAACCAATTCTAAAATAAGGCGCGCCACTTTTCCTGATTTGTAAACCAAGAAAATATTCGTGTATTCTCTTGCTTTTGAGTGATTTGGGTTGGAAAAGAAGGTGATGGCATGTGAGCACATGGGATTGACCTGGCCTGTTTAAGAGGGAGGGAGCCCAGGTCCTGACTGGCTCGTAGAAGTTCAGGCATCTTAGCAATGTCAGAAGAGGAGAAGGGTGTTGTTTCTGTCAGGACCGGCCATTGTAAGAAATCCGTATTAGAAAATGATGGAATACATTAACGTAAAGTCTTATTGTTTAACATTCTTAGCTGGGATTAATAGGTCTGGGGCATGAATTGTTCTGAGGTTAGGGGTTTTAGGAGGCAGGCAAGGACAAAGTGTGTCCGCTTCTCCCTTTGCCTCAGGCTCACCTTGCAATTACCATCCTGGATCCACCTGGATGGGCTCTGTCTTGCAAGATGTTTTCTCCTCACAAGCTAAAAATTACTTTAAAACCTAAAACAGTAGTGTGCAAAATGCCAGAGTACAACAATACAATTATATGTGAAGGTTATCAGACCTGCTGAAAGAGTCACCTACGAGAATTTTGAAAGCAAGGCAGCCAATGTGCTCAAATAATTAAATACTTGCTCTGAGCCTGGATGAGGAGCACAGACTGAGAGCCAAATGTGGGAATAGGTGTTCCCTGATCCCTCAAAACAGATAAAATAGGACGCCAAGCAAGATATCACAGAAGCAGCTGAAAAGACACCAGAGTCCTTGTCTTTTAGTGAGGATGGGCTGCGAGAGTTTTATGTTGTGTCAATGTGCATACAATCTGGATTTTTCCAGAAATCTTTAGTTTGATATTAATTATGTGGATCTGCATCATTTTGGCTTTGCCTATTGATTCCCACCACAGAAGTAATTTTTCCGTCCTTTATAATTATTTCTAAATCAGGAATTGAGTGTCATGATACAGGCTTTCATTTATCATATGCACAGCCTCATTGTGTTCAGCCTAAGCAGAGACTAATTTTTCACAATCATCTAGCCATTCACTACTCAACAAATGTATATTAATTGCCTAGAGTAGGAGTCAGCAAGCTATGGCCCTCGGGCCAGTTCTGGCCCTCTGACCGTTTTGTATGGCCCATGAGTGAAAAATGGTTTTCACGTTTTAAAATGGTTGAAAAATATCAAAAGAAGAATACTATTTGTATCACATAAAAATTGTCAGAAACTCAAATTTCCATGTCCACGAATAAATCTTTATTGTAAATACCCATTTACTTACGTATTGTCTATCACTGTGTTTGCACTATGGTAGCAGAATTGAGTATGTGCCACAGATATTGTATAGCACTGAAGGCCTGAAATATTTATTATCTGGCCCTTTATAGAAAAAATTTGTTGACCATGGACTGGAGTCTGCTCAGAACAATGTGCCTCTATCTTGGGTAGAGAGACAAACATCAGAAGCTCTATACCTCAGGGGTTCACAGGCTATTGCTTGGATGGGAGTGAGACTGGAGTGCCAGGAGGAACTAAGGACGGACCTATAACCCAAACAGGAAGCATCATGGGAAACATCCAGGATCAAAGGACATGATTCAAAGATGCACAATACATTGATATCCATTTGGGAATGAATTTATTGCTTTCCCAGAAAAAAACTTTTTAACTTCCCTGCCAATATCTCTGGTCATGTTTTGGTAGTATCTTCAAGCAGTCCTGGATTAGTGAGTTACTAGATGGCAGTTTAAACATGGATTGAACATACTTTTGTTTCCACTGAGCAATGAATTAAAACCATTTAATATTGATATTCATAGAAAGTGGCAGCAATGGAGAGCTTATTCTCATGTAATTCAGTCAGTGTTGAGTGGTTCACTTTGGATCAAAATGGAATCAAACCAATGATGATAATAATGAGAGGAACAGCAATAGTTTGGGTCCCTTCAGCCCTAATGGAATTAATGCTTAACTTGGGCAGCCAACATAAAAAGGCACGCAAAACACTTGTGGTCTGCTTTATGTTTGAATCTGCTAGTCTAGAACAGTGGTTAGAAGTCACACAGACCCGGATTCTAGTTCTCATTTGTTCGTTACCTGCTATGTGACCATTGTAAATTACTGCCTAACAAAGAATTCCTTCATTTCTAAAGAGGGGAGAGTGATTATCTCTGTTTCACAGGACTGTTGGGATGCAGGCATATAAGATGGTAAGCCCAGTGCTTGGCATACAGTAACACTTAATATATGTTAAGCTTTGTTAGCAATAAATATTGCCAACAAAAGTCAAAGGTGTAAACAGAATATAAGAATGCTTGTCTGTTATAATCTCCAGTTACCCAACAAGGACTTCCTGCGTGAAATCCATATATCTGCAGCATTTCTCAAAACGGGCTGATCATAGGACTCATCTAGACATACCAAAAAAAAATATATATGTATATTGAAGGGGCTCCTTTATCTTTATTTTGATCTTTTGAATAAGAAACCTTGGCTGTAGCTCTGGTATTTTGCATTAAAACAACCAGAACAAACAAACACTTTCTCAGGTATGGAAACCTCTAAAGTCCCTAGAAATGCAAAGGCTGTGACATCTCTCAATAAATAGACAAAAACTGTTGTCCTTCAGAAAGTAACTTTGAAAAATGTGGAAAATGTGTAATCTGAACAGAGTAAGTCAAAGTATTCATGGTAAACCAACATTTCAGAAAATAGAAAGTTTTGTGGTTCATATATATAATTTATATAAGGCAAGCTTCCCTATATTGTCTTTCTTCTGATTAAAACCAGAATTAGCCTTTCAATATATTACAGCATGGTCTCTTTTCAGTAAAAATTATTATTTCATTTTACTTTTCTCACAAGTGTGTTTTTCCCTCATCAAAGCATCCGCTTTTATTCTACTTTAGATACAAGCCCCAACATTTCGCAGACATGAGCTAAAAACAGTCTTATTGAGAAGAGAGAAACATTTAGAATAATAGGAGTTGTTCCATGCACAGTAACAAATGAAATACATCTTTTGTAAATAACTCCCACCAGAAATCTTATATTTCCAGGCATCTATGCATATACCTTCATATAACAACTTTTGTGTTCGTAAAACATTCATTGAAGGCAGCTCTGCAGTTTTATAGAAAAACAACGTGCCAGGGATGCAAGAATCTTGCCAGTTCTGTGAAAAATGACACCAATTAAAGCTTAAATTGCTTGTTTTCTCATAAGGTACATATTTTCATAACTTTGAAATCAAATAATTGCTGCTTTTATATTAAATACAATAAAACAAAAAGGATGCTAGTTTAGAGGAACTGCTACAAGCATTTTAATATAATTTTCCCACCATTTAAAGTCACAAAATATGGAAAACAAGTCAAGTATGCAAAGTTCCAAGGAGATAGAGAAACTCCTTCAGATTATTACATCATTTGTCTTTTGTGTCAGGAAATGTGTATATGATTTCATTGTTTGATTAAATGCCAAAAAAAGGCACATTGCTCTTATCTAACTGATTACAGATTTTATTCATATGAAAAAGTATTTGTTAATGCTTTACCATTAGGAGATTTTTTTTCTTTTCTTTTTTTTTTTTTTTTAAACTCTAAACATGCATTTCCAAAAAAAATAATCTTCTAACTTCCCAGGCTTTATTTCTTTATTTTACATTAACAATACATGGTACTCAAATTTCCCAAAGTAAAACCCAGTCCCTAATGATTTCATATCTGCGAACTGAGCTAACAATTCCTTTCTGACTGGGTAGAGTGTGTGTGTGTGTGTGTGTGTGTGTGTGTGTGTGTGTGTGTGCAAGTTCTGAAATATATCATATCAATTTTCAAAAACATTAGAGAAAATATTTATAACATGTTGAGATATCTAAAAATAAAGGTTTTGATATATGTCTCTGGGGCATTAGAAATCAGAGAGGAAAAATACAATTTAAAATCTGATTCAAGTCTTGTAAGGTAATATGCTTCATTTAAATATCTTTGTATGATAGTTCTTTAATATATATGTAAAGTTGCTATTAAGCAGATAAATTCTAATTTTCTCAGGCAACATAAAATATGATTAGTAAACTGGGGATATTTATTAAAAGCATGAAAAAGTGCTGTCACGTTGATGCTCATACTTGCATATGGGGGTGCCTGAGTGACAGCTATGGTTTCAGAGAGGGATACCATGTGCTTTTCATGGTATAAACTAGCTGTCTGCATTAATAATAAGCTTGTACTGAAGCCAATTTGAGGCTACATCGAGGGATTTCAAGGTCATTTGCCAATGGCCTGGCCTCCATTAACTTCCTCAGTAAAAGTCCCAATGATCCTTATTTTGGCCTTGAGTGTGGGTTATCAAAATCATCCCTCTTAATATTTCCACATAAATAGCTTGTTTCCTTAAATAGTCATTATATTCAGTGGGGACAGTTTCTGAAAGCCTCTCAGTTCAATAGAAAAATGCATTTGGAAAAGTCTGTTATTTTAAAAATATATCTATATTTGGAAAAAGAAGACTTTAAGAATGCTTTGAGTATTTAATTAGAAGACATTAAAGACAGCTAAATGTCCCTCTTGTCATGGGGAGTATGAAGCGATATGAAACAGTGAGATTTCCAAAATATTGGGATTGTCAGTTTGTTAAAAGACAAGTAAGAAAGTGAGGTAACTAAATATGCTATGTTTACATACATAAGCTGATTTTTTAAAAAAAGTCTTTTAATTGCTTATCACATGCAATAGAAATAATTTGATAATAACCTCTTGAGCTTCTTCCTTTACCATGCTCTTTTGGAAAAGTCCCCTCCCCCACCCCAAGAAGTTGTTATTTACATTAAAATGTGTAAACAATGAAGCACTTTAACGAAGAGGTCTTGGAAGGGATTGGTGAGAAAGACTAAAGAAAAATAGATCTTATTTATTGTGTTATTTAAACCTGAGTTACATTACACCATCTTACATTTAAGAGGCAGCCTGCTAATGCAAGCAAGGGTGTCTCCTGCAACGAGACAAAGATTAATGCCATGTGTACTGATGATGCTCCACCACAATTCAGAATTCCGTGGCGCCATGACGCCCCTGTTTTATATGGTGGTTTGCCAAGAGAAAATTACTTAAACCAATTGTGAATGCATTCCTCTTTTACTTTTTATACAACCACATTTATGTAAGTAAATAGTATAATGAATATTTTTGAAATGATCCATCATTTTGAATTCACCTAGTTTGTATAAAATGCAACATACAGTTTTTTTTTTCTCTTGCAAGAAAGACTTTCACATGGGAATGTTCAATTTTTTCCCCCTATGAAAAAGATTTCTCATAGACAACCAACCACAACTGGAATAGATTCTTTTAAACATATTGTAATGTGAGAATTTTCTTCAGCTGGAGGGTGTTTTATTCTTTAAATTGAAAGCCGTTGTTCCTCAGAGCTAGTATGACATTGTAATGCATGATGTGCTAGTCACTCTTTATATGCAGAAATTGATATGCTTAAAATACATATTAAATATTGAAATGTTATGTGATATTTGAAACTCCTTCAGTGTTTCAAGTTTGTGTAATTGATAACTGGGGTTACCTGTTGCAGATGCACATGGGGATTGCAAAGAGCTTAGGGGATTCCACACTGAGAATCATCTCTTTCTTCTAAGATTCAGCCTAACTTATTGGTTAAAGATGACAAATTTAGCAACCAATAATTTTGGGGTGGTCATGTGTATCATAAAACCATCACTTCTCACATTCAACAATTAGCCCAATTTATTCATGAACAGCAGAGAAAGACAGTGACTGTTGAAACTAAAACTTATTTTATTTCTCCTTAGAGAGCAGTTTCTTCTAAAACAGAACTGGGATCAGTTATAGGAGGTTTTGGTAAAACAGTTTTTTTGGATTTGTTCATTATATTTCTCCAAGGGGTACTTTAATTTTATCATCCAATGGAAATGCACCTATGTGTGCAAATAAATGCATACATGTCTTAGAATTTTGCTTGTCATTATTTTTAATAAAAGTGTTAAATTAGTAAGTCAACATTTTGAAGGATAATTGATTTTCTGATGTTTGACATCTTTGACCCGAGCAAGTTTTACTTTTCCCTTTCTTTTGAATGAGTCTGCTTATTATACTTATTACTCAGTGTTTTGAAAATCTGTAGAATAATAAGTAGTAGCTAATTTATAGGGATGTTTAAGGATTAAATAAGACCTCTTGTTTAAAGGACCTAACACAATGCTTACCACATAATAAGTCCTCCATGAAGTTTATCCTTTTCCTCATTTGCTTCCCCACATCCTTCACTCTGTTTTATATATGTGAATGATGGCTGATGACTTCCTATTGTCATTTGAGCCCAACAGATCATGTGATTCCTCTCATGGGACATAGCCAAACTACTTGATATCTGAGACCCTTTGGAGTTACCATTTTGTCATAGAGGGAGGCTGATGATTAATTCATTAACTCATTGAATAAACATTTAAAGGATGCCACTCTGATAGGTGTTCGGGACTCAGTGATATGCATATACACATAGTTCAGGATTTTTACCCTTTTGTTTTGTAATTTTTAATAAATTTCCCCTTTCACCATCATTACACTTCTTTCGACTTACTTTAACACTTTTTTCTTGCTTTCACTGTAATGAGAGATTGCACGAGTAGATGTTGGCTCACATGAGGATCCAACACTGTAGAAAAGTTTTTCAGGGTATGTTTAATTTTCAGTGATAGGTACCCTTAACCCATAAGAAAAAAAATGTCAGATTTTTGTCTTCTACAAACTTACAATATAGTTGGGGATATAAATCAAAGGAAAATGGAATTCTCAATGCCATGCCACAATGAAAACTGACAAATTTGCATAGATGTGTTGTTTGCTACACAATTTCAATGATATTTTATTTTTCTCCAGAAATGGTATGGCTTATACCTGCCTCATGGAAATCCAGGTTGGTCCTAGTTAGAATCACATTTGTATAAGGATAAAAACTGTGCCTTCCCTTAAAGGGTCAAGCATATATGAACAATCAATAAATACAAATCAAGAGTAAAAAAAAAAAACCCACAATGTTTAGTTTGTACTGTCTTTAATGAGCTAAACACACAAGGGTTGGATATACATATCCTCCATTTTCACTCAGCTTTAAGACTTGGTGACTCCTTACATTGTTAATCCTTATGTTTCCTATTCTGTAGGTATTAATTTATGTTACTGTGACTGGGTTAGGATCATTATTGCATAGTGAATTTCTTGTTTATCTTGGTATCGCTCATCTTCTAGCAAAGTGACTTGTATGTGCTAGTAAATGAAACTGAATCAGGAAACTGAGGAAAAGAGCTCAAGTGTTTGGGATTTCAGAGCTCAGGATGAACGGAGACCAGATCTCAAGGCTGGTGATTTACAGACCCTTGCCATAGTCGTTAATTGTGTACGCATTATTTATCTTCATCAATCAAACATTGCAAAATTAGGTTTTTATTGATCAAGTAATACTATTTGTAAATATGCAAGATTATCTCAGAACTTCCAGAGGAGTCAAACTGATAGAATGGTCTCCACCATTTTCAACCAGTTCTCCTAAATGCAACCCAGTTTATTGGGTGTGAGAGACTTGGACGTGAGCTCATAGTCAACGTGCACAGGCCGGGTCCTTCATGAACAGTAAACATCCCATCGCATTTAGTAGAGGCATGGACCTTCAGAACATGAATCAAAGCTCTTGTAGCTCTAGTGCTGTGCTTTGTTCTCCATGTTTGCCTTTATCTTTCTGCTGCTTGGCAGCTTGGCTACATTTGTGCATAGAAAAGGTATGCACAGTTGATTTAGGACAAGGGTTTCTCTATAACTGAAATCTGCATATATAAGCATGTTTGCTTTCAAAGTCTTTGAAACAGTAACATTTTATTCATTGTGATATACAATTTAGCAGTTTGGGATATATGACTGTTTGGAGAATATCTTTAGAAGTTTCATGACTGTGCCATGTATTTTGTAAACATGAATTTCCCAAGATTTGCACAAAGGTCACTGACTTGATCTATGACCCTGATGTCATGATAATTTTGGCAACGTTTCCATGCCCATTCCTTGGATCTCTCCCTCTGCTCATGTATAACCACTTCAGTGTTGGCTCATCAACTGTGCACAACCCTGCCTCTTTCCTGTGAGAGTAAACATTTCGTCAAATAAAAACAGTTTCCTGACTAGGGTTTCCTTGGCCAGAGTTAAAATAAAAGCTTTCCCCTGATGTAATTAAGGCAGAGACAACTTTAGACATGTTCTAAATCCTTACAATGTTCAAGCCGTCTACAGTCCCCATGTGCCCCATTGGAGCCAAAGTCATCCTAATTATGTATTCTAGGTGGAAGGCAAAAGACCACATAAATCCCTTCTCATGTGGACTTCAAAGTCTTTCAAATCTCATCCACATCTCCTTGGTTTTCCTTTCATTTGATATTAAGTGTTCCATCATTATCCTTAAATTTTCAATTGATGTACCACTTTTTATTTAAAGAAGTAGAAATTGGCCAAATGAATCAATGATTGCGACTATTTCTCCCCAGTGCCCAAGCCCCTCCCTGGGAATGAAGCACTCCATGTTAGCAATAATTTATTACCTTGCTGTCTTAGTCAAAATATATTTTTAAGGCACCTGGAGGCCCTAGGTTTAGGGCAATGGATACTATGCCGAGTGCCCTCATTCCTCAATAATTCTAATATGGAACCCCATGAAAATAACATCCAAAGCAACCTGTAGAAATTGTTAAAATTGACATTAATAATCTTAAAGGTGTATGTGCATGGTGGCTAGAGTATGTGGAGGTGTGTGTATTTGTATGGAGGAAGAGAAGAAAAGAGTAGGAAGTTGATAGGTAGATGTCTATAATTATTGAGAACCTACTATGCCCCAGGCACAGTTGTGGGCACTAGAGAGGTAAGACAGCCATGATGCGTAATCTCTTGGAACCTAGAAAATAGAAGTGGGTGAAAGACAATAAACTGAATAAAGATATATTCAAATTCTGATAACTGTTAGAAGGAAATGCAATGGAGCAGTAACAAGGAGAGACACTAGCTTTTTTTTATATAGAAAAGCTTTTTTTTTATATAGAAAAGGACTCTGAAAAGGATTGTCTGAAATTATGCAATGGAGGCAATCATGTAAAGAAGAACAGAAAAAGCTCTTTAGAAGAGATAACAGTAAGCACAAAGATGCTGAGATGGGAATGTTTTAGAGCATAGTGACTTGGATTGGGGTGTGCAGAGAAGTTGAGATATTTTGGTGTCGTCCAGCTCAATGACGACCTTGATCCTCCCTGGCTCTTATACCTGTCAGAGTCCTGACAGAAAAGAGACGGTTCACTCAAACTAATTCAGGAGGGTTTCATTGTTTTGGACGGGATTGCATACAAAGCTGTGGGAAGTATTTGGGGAAATGAATGAGGATCAACGCAGTAGCTAGTCACTGGGAAGAAGGGGAGCCTTTACAACCTAGGCCTAAAGAGGAAAGAAGAAAGGAGGTTACAGGTGCTCAGAGAGGGTTTTTTAATGGAGAGAGCTGCAGTCTGGAGCTGTGATTTGCAGTAGAGAAACACAGTCTGTCTTCAGTGATCTGGAAGAGGGATGGGCAAGCAGGGGAATAAAGACCTTAGCCCCACTCTCCTGTAGTCCTTGGGTACGCTTCGTTGGTAAACCCAACCAGAAGCTAGAGGGCAACGTTAGTGTGTGGACACCCTCCACACTGGTCACTTCCCAAGGTACAGAGCAAGATTGAAAAGGATGGAGGGTAGATATGGAAAGGCTAAGAAGAAACATCTAGTACAGCTCTCGTTCCAATTTCCTCCTTAGTGCAGGCACTGATTCACTTAGGGGTCTTCCAGAGTGCAGAGTCTGAGGGGGGCGTCACAGGAACACACCATACAATTGAATGACTCTGACATTGGTAAACCACATGATAACCTAGTGGTCAGGAAGTGTTCATGTTTCCTTCTAAATAACTATGTTGCTGGGTGACTTAAGTGAAGAATTATGCCTCATGAGCAGAATAGGTAGCCTCTTTTAGGGTCACTGTCTACCAGTAACTAAATGTCTCTCTAATCTTTATGTTTCTAATTTTGGGAATGAAGCCTTTGAAAGCCGAAAACCACAGGGTAGTGAAATATTATATGTAACCTTTTTCTTATTCATTTCTCATTTGAAATACACTTGAAGTTTTAGAAAACAAACTGGCATTATTTTCTTCTCAGATCCATTTTGGATTTAGCCTCACAGGTAACAGCATTCATTTCATAATGCTCTGATACCTACTCAGCAGTAAATATACAAAGGAAGAACGTATTAAATAATTAGCTCAGGCTGCTGTAACAACATACCATATACTGGGTTGCTTACACAACAAAAATTTGTTTTCTCCCAGTTCTAGAGGCTGGAAGTTCAAGATCAAGGTGCTGGCAAAATGCTGGCGAGGCCTCTCTATTCCTGGCTTGTAGACGGGGCACCTTCTCACTGTGTCCTCACATGGCTTTTACTCTTTGCAGGCATGGAGAAAGAGAAATTGCTGGTGTCTCTTCCTTTTATGACACTAGTTCTATCAAATTAGGGCCCCATTCTTAGGACCTTATTTAAACTTAATTATCTCCTTAAGGGACCTATCTCCAAATATAGTCACAATGGGGGTTAGGACTTAAATATATGAATGGCGGAGCAAAATAAACTTGGTAACAATGAGGAAGGCTATATTAGTTTGTGAAGGCTGCCATAACAGAGTACCACAGACTGAGTTGCTTAAACAACAGAAATGTTTTTTTTCTCACAGTTCTGAAGGCTAGAAGTCGAAGATCAAGGTGTCCACAAGGTTGTTTATTCTGAAATCTCTCTCCTTGGCTTATAGAAGACTGACCTCTTCTGATGTCCTCACATGGTGCCTATGTATGATATTGTTTTTACCCTAATCTCCTGTTCTTATAAGGTCACCAGTGATATTGGATTAGGGCATAGTCTAATGATCCTGGTTTAACTTAAATATTTCTTTAATGATCTTCTCTTCAAATAGTCACATTCTGAAGTACTGAGGGTTAGGGCTTCCACATAGAAATTGTGGGGCGCAGAACACAATTTAGCCCATACCAAATGCTATAAGACATCCGTTGAAAGCAGATATCAAATTGTCTGGTATCTTGGAGGGAAAGTGTTTTGTGCCATCCCACTACCGTATTTGCTGAAAGCCAGAGACAGGGAAAGGAGGCAAGTTATGGGGAAAAATAATTCTCTTTTCACCATTTTTCCTGTACTGTGGGCCCTGAACAATGGTTCCTGATTCAGGAGTTGATCATTGAGCAGCAGCTGTCCTACCCCTCCACACTCCAAGTCTTGCAACTTATTACTTGAACTTTTGGTTGGCTGCAAATAATACGGCACGGGAACTAGTCACACTATGACACCTTCTTATATCTGGTTGTACTCACTCAGCTAATCAACTTCAGCCTCAGCAAGATACAACTAAATCCTGGTGATCTTAGTACATTGGGGGAAGTTAACAAAAACCAAACCAACTGGCTACAAAAAAGACCGGAGTCAATTTGTGCCAGCAAGAAATATGATGGCCTTTCAAGAACAGGTTCCCAATAGTGCTATAAAGTGATTATATAGTTAACGGCCCAAGGTCCTGCTCTGGGGAATGTCAAACAGCATTATACCTGGCTCAACATGGTTTTTATATTTTAGTATGAGTAAGCGCTCATTTTCAGTTTGTATTACAAGTAAGTTGCAAACCTTCCTACCAGAATATGTTGAAGGTGTCACTTTTGTTATACTGGTCAGAGAACAGTGGTTCCCAGGAAAGAACATTACTATAGTTGTGTGTGCTGGAAAGTGACTAACTAGCTTTCTTGGTAAGGGGGACATGGAGGTTGATTTTTAGCTTTCACCAATTTCCACGGTGTAAATATTCTTGCCATGGATGATTTCAAGCTACCACTGTGAGGTCACTGGTTTCAGGGTGGGGAGAGAAAGTACATGATGAATTCTGGTAAGTGGTGCAAGCCAACTCCAGCATACCACTAGCAGTGGGTGGCAACTGAGAGGCACAACCCTTAGGTTAGAACAACACCTAGTCATTCTAGGTGGAAACCCAGGTATGAACAATCTGCAAAGCATATTCAGGGAAGTTTTGTCCCATTTAGAATTTTGCTGAAGACTACTTAGTAATGCAATTGATAAAAGTCATCCTTTAAGTAACTGAATAAGCACAAGAAAAGAATTTTCTAAAATTGTGAATCTTAGACAAAGGAGCAAACTCTATGGCGTGAAAACTGAGCAACACAATGAACGCATTTAGATGAGTTTGACCAAATTTTATTTCTAGATCACAAAAGATTTCTTTCACCCCCTCATTTTTTGAGGGGAGGGGAAAGAGTGTTCATCTTTCACGTGTAATTTGTTTTATTTTTGAGAATAGACCGTAGGATCAGAATACACTCTCTGTCCCTTAAAGTATGTAAGTATATATAATAAATTACATACTTTTTATTTATTTATTTTTTTATTCTCGAATGCTGGGACTAGTCATTCTCAGCAAATCATTTTTCTTTTCTAGAAATAAAGAGTCCATTTGTGTATTGTTACACAGGGCTTCCTGGAATTAATTGGCCCTACTTGCCTGTTAGAGTTAAGATTCCAAGCAAAACCAAAGCCACTCCCCCTTCCCAGCATCCCTATTCAAAAATGCTTTTTTTTCTTGTCAAGATGTGTCACACATTGTATTTGAAAGTTTCATTTTTGTGTTACTAAAAGCCAGAGGGGAGAAGAGACCATCATTTTCTTTTTTCCATTAGTATGACTCTTCGGAAGCTATTAGTAGAAAGACTTGGACACAGAGGTGGCTGTTCAGAACAAGAAGAAAGATGGCTGCTTTCTTTGCTTCTACTGTAGCTCTGCTGTCCCTGCCGAGACTCTTGTTTTCTCTGCTATGTGGACTGGCTTCAGTGATGGGCATCAGGGATTGTTGTGCCTCAATTCCCCATGTAATTGCTGCCATTTCTATCTGTTGACCTCTGACAGATGGCATTTTGCCATTTGGAATAATGATTTTTCTACATATTCATCCAGTTTAGATTTAAACAATAAGGTTCAAATCAGTAAGGTGGAGTTTCAGAGGCAGTAATAAACTTGTTCTAACTTCTAGTCTATAAATTCCAAGACTGCTAGGATGCTGTATAGAGTATCTCAATGTGCTTGATTTTATATAAGTATATATTAATATGAGAAATTCTGATTAATATATATATATATATATATATATATCTGTTGTGCTTAAATATATAACATAAATAACAATAAACATTTGTATACTTTTTACAGATTATGAAGTATTTTCATATTACATTATTTGATCAAAACAATAACTTGTTGACTTTGACAGGAATTATCCCATTAATCTTATTTGTTAATTAGAAAATTAAATTTCAGAAAGATTAATTTTCTCAAGGTCATATGGTTTGTAAGTAAGAGAATAGGAACTTGAACCTGTATCTTCTGATTATAAATCACTGTAACCCATGGTTTTTTTTTTTTTTTTTTTAATGTACAAGATCTTAATATATTTAACTTGAAATATCACTCAGATTTTTTTTTTTTTTTGTATTTTAATCAGGGGCCCTTTAAAATCCCATTACTTCTCAGTGTTTCTAGTCCTCTGATATTCTGGTGTATATCTTTCTGCTTGAAAGAAAAAAGATTATTCCTTTTTTTTCCAAAAAATGTCTGCTTAGTGTTTGACATCTGTTGTTTTATTATCTAATTTTCTTTAAGTTTTAGAATTGTACAAATTATTGAAAAACATACCCAAATGTATATTTGCTTCATATTGATATGTCTTCCCCATTTCAAAGTTATAAAAGAACTGACCTATCATGTATTTTTAGTGCTTTAGTTTTCCTTCTTTCTATGCCCCATTTTCTCCCTTCCCTTTTCATTCCTCCCTCCTTCCCCTCACTCTATTTCTCCTTCCATCCTTCTTTTATGATTATTTTATTTTTTTAAGTAATAGTGATGCATTTTGAGTATACCTAGTATTTGGAATACATGAAATATGAATCCAATATTTTGTTTTAGATGGTGATTAAGGTGTCCCAGCAGCATTCATGGACTAGTTAACCTTTATCCACTGATTTGAGATACCATCTTTATCATCATATATAAATTTCTCTGTATATTGGATCCGTTTTTGGATTTATTATAATATTTTACTAGTTTGTTAGTATTTATGTGACAATACTATTTTAATTATTGAGGATGTAGAATATATTTTAATATATTGCACAGCTAATTTATCTTTATTGTTCTTTTGTATCAAGGTTTCCTTAGATATTCGTATGTACTTATTTTCCACACAGATTTTATAATTATCTTGTCCAGTTCTTAAAACAAAACAATAAAAAAAAAATAATAAAACAAACAAACAGAAACAAACAAAAAACCACAGTTGTTATTTTTGGGAGGGTTGTACACAAAATGTGTGAGTTAACTTAAGGCAAATTGGCATGTTTGTGATGTGAGGTCTTCTAGTCCAAGGAAATGTATGTCTTTCCATTAGTTTAAGTCTTCATTTTTTGTCATTCAGTAGCATTTACAAGATTTTTTTATAAGAGTCTTGCAAATTATTTGTAGTTATGCTTATGTATATCTTTAATCTCCATTTTATTCTTTTTTTATTTTGTTGGTCAGTACCTTTCGTACAATGTTAATCATAGTGGTGATATTGGACATTTTTGTCTTGTTTCTACCTCTAGTGTATTCTAAACAAATATGATATGCTAGATTGGGAGAAAATATATTATCGTGTTGAGGTATACATGTATTTTGACTTTATTTTAGAAGCCAAAATCAGATTAGTAAGTTTAACTCATAAATTGTTTTTTTTTTTTTATTTTTGCGTGACCAAAAACAACATATATAAGTCAAAAAATAAAACTCTGAGAAAAGTACTCACAGCTCACATTGTAGAAAAAAGGGCTAATGTTATAAGTACATAAGTCTTAAAAGCTCTCATTACAAGAACAAAATGTGTTTATGTGTAGTGATGAATGTTAACTGGACTTATTTTGGTGGTCATTTCAATATATGTATGTATATATGTATATATGTATATATTCATTGATTTATATGTGTATTTATTGAATTATGTTGTACACGTGAAACTAACATAATGTTATATGTCAATTATATCTCAATTAAAAAAGATATCAATGATTTAAAAAAGCGACAACTTACAGAAATATGGACAAAGGTTTTAAAAAGATAACACCCCTTTTCACTTAAAGATTGGAAAACTCTAAATGTTTGCTAAAAGTCCCTGTTGGTGAGGCTGTGGGGAAGTGGAAATTCGTATGACATTCTGGCAGGTTAGTTAGTTATCGCTGTTAAAATTATAAATCCATCTATCTCTTAATCCATCAGTTTCGCTTCTGGCAATTTTTTCTACAGATATACTTGCATATAAGCAAAATCATATATAGACAGATTATTCATTGCTACATTGTTTATAATAATAAAGGCTGAAAATTAAGTGTTTCTGTTAATTGTCTAGATTAAATGACTGAGTAAATAAATTATGGTACACCTATGCAATATAATACCATGCAACTCTAAAAAGAACTGAGAAATCTGTACTTACATGGAAAAAAGCAAGGTTCAGAGCAATGTGCTTAGCATGCTATGTTTTGCTTAGAAAGGGGACAAATGAGAACACATACCTGTTTATGCTTGTATGTGCATAACAAAACTGACGGGATAACTAGAATTAATGGCCAGAATTACTTGTGGACAATGGTGTACAACTAAACAGAGAAGATAAACTGGGAATGCAATTTTCACTGTATATTTTTTAAATGTACTTTTGAAATTCTGGAGCCATGCGAATGTATTATCTATTCAAAATTATATTTAAAAGACATGTCTATTTTACTAAATTAATTTCTGAGAATACAGGTTTAGTAAAAGATTGAATTTCAAACCTGTGTGGATCTTAGGGTCTTTTGGCAACATCAAAGCTGAAAAAGAGAAAATAAATTAATTTAGATATAAAGCCTCAAGTTCCTCAGAAGAGGGTGAATGAGAGAAGAACTATCATAAGATAGTTCATAGGAAAGTATTCAAAATAGAATTTGAGATTTTCTATTTTTAAGATTCTTTGAAAGAAATCCAATTGATTTTGGAATCGTTATATATTTTTTCCTGTTAATTTAATTTAATGTAAAATAATGTTCTATTTACACCCAAGAGTTTTAATTAATTCATAAATAATAGTCAAAGTTGATTTGTTAACCTCACCTGTCTTTAAAAAATGTGCAAAAGATAGTTAAGATGCCTTAGGTGGGATTCTATCTGTGTTCTCAAAGCGAAGTTTCCATAAAGGCAGGGGAAATCCTCAGATACTCTATTCCCACCTCATGGATTGCATTCCTCTGAGAGTGCCAGTCCCTGGAGAGAGAATGCCTCTAAAGGACACAGGGCCTGAGGGAGGACAATGGGTTCAGCAGCAGTTTCTGGGGCTTGTTCTATGTGCTAATCCTGTGACTGCTTTTTGGCTTTACCCATGACTTTGGCTCTGACTCTTGGCTTGGAGCTTGGGCTTTGGCTTGGTTAACTCTGTGACTTCTGGTTCTGAACACTGGCTGTGACCCCAGAATAAATTCTCGCAGCAACCTTATTAGAACTCCCGGTCTGTGGTTCCATCCTGGTTTCCTGGCCCTAGGCTGCTTCTCTAATGCCAGCTCACAGACTTGAAACTTTGTCCAGAGCTGTATGGGAAAGAACTTTAGTAAACTGTGAAGGACTACACAAATGTAAGAGATTGATAAACTTATATTGATTCGGCCTTTATGTCAAATACACTAACAGATGCATGTGTATGATGAGAAAAGGGAAATGTCTAAAGCCTTTCATGACATGTATTAAGGACTGGGCAGGAGATCCTTTACTTCTGGATATGTATTGGAAAAAACTTAGCTGAATATATAGACAATGTATTCATTCCATTAAGAAAAAATACTTATATTCGAAGTTTATCTACTGCACTTGCTTCGTCCTGTGTTTCAGATTCGTACAGCTGTCCCCTGGGCCCCTCCCTAAGGATGTCTCCTAGGTAACTCAAATAGAATGTGGTTAAAATTGAACTGATCCCATTCTTTCTCCTGCTCCTGCCCCTGCAACTTCTGTGCTCCTGCTCCTCCCTCTGTGCTCTCCAGATCAAGGAAATATATCACCATCTACTAATTCACAAAGTTGGACACCGTGGCATTAGCCTTAACTTCCACACTCTCATCCTCAGCTAAGAATAATGATGTTAGTCTCTTTCAACTTTCCTGTGTCTCTTCTATTGCAAGCCAGCATCATCTCTTGAAGCGACAGCTATAAGAGTCCCCTGGCTGATCTCTCTGCTTCCAATCCTGACCCACTGTAGTACTGTATAAAAAAGAAAGTGATATATTGAAAATACACATCTGATCATGTCACTGTTTGGATGCTCTTTGCACCACTTGGAATAGCCATTCTGCATTGCCTAGTACGGTAATTTTGCCCAGTTCCTCACATTTCAGTCTTGATGTCAAAACCTTTGGAAATTTTTCCTCAATATTCAACCCTTTTAGGACTAACTTAGTTGCCTCTTCTATGTATTCTTGTAGAACTCCACTTCTATCAGAGAGCTTTTCACACTGTGACATCATTGCCAGATTATTTGTCTATCATCTCCAAAAATTCTGAAGCATAGTGAGGGTACTGGCAATATATTTTTTTAAATTTTCATATTCATAGTTCTTAACATGAACCAGCAATACTAGGTTTTCAGTAATTATATGTTAAATAATTGAGTGAATGATTGCATGAACAATTAAAATGAAATGTAAAATAATTCAGTTACTAAAAATAAGGAAAACATCTGTTTAGTTCTTAAGAATGGTCAATAGGAGTGAAAGAGACATCTAGCGAAAGAATAAAAAAAGACTCAGAGTAAAATGTGATAACAGGATAACAAATTTTACTCTAGGTGAGGTAGAAAAGGATGTGCCCTGTATTTATATTCTCCAAGACACTGCATACACACACACACATATCTATATATCTATATATCTATATATCTATATATCTATATATCTATATATCTATATATCTATATATCTATATATCTATATATCTATATATCTATATATCTATATATCTATATATCTATATATCTATATATCTATATATCTATATATCTATATATCTATATATCTATATATCTATATATCTGTATCTATATCTATATCTATATCTATATCTATATCTATATCTATATCTATATCTATATCTATCTATATATATATATGGAGAGAGAGATAGAGAGAGAGACCAAATCACAAAAATAAGTAGGTTTCATAGAATCAACAGCAAATGTGTGATGGATATCCTTGAAACTTTTTATTATTATAATTCTTTGCAGCTCTGGTGGGCATAAAGAGTTAATATTTTATTGAAGTTTTGCAGTAATGGACATAAATGGGGCATTGCTCTATGCCACTGGCTCCATGGGTTAGATACAATTAGGTCGTGCCCCGGACACTTCCCCACTTTAGGCTAGCCCTCGGATAGTGGGGATTTTACTGTCAAAGTATACAAGTTTGCATTCTGTTACTGAGCACAGTATTTTGAAACTGAACTTTGGAGTACTGGCAAGAAGGCTAGGCTGCAAATGCCAATGGATTTGCTTTGTTATGATTTTTCATTATCTGGTTAAAAAATCCTTATATGAGAACTGGATGTTGTTTATCCATTTGAAATATTATTGTACAATATATTTATTTTTACATATGAAATTATTGGACTCTAGATTTCTACTCAAGACCTTTGAGCAAAGAGAATTTGAGTCTTAGCCTATGTTAACTAGGTCCCAAGCTGTGGAGGTCTCAATATTTTTTAATGAGATGGAAATATTGAAATCATGGCCTTTAAGAACAGTGGGAAAAGATGACACCATTATTAGTTAGTTTGTATTAAAACTGTTTTTTACTCTAACTCCCCAGCTACACTGTAGGGTAGGGTCTCCCATCTTGGGTATGACAGATATTTGTGGCTGGATAATTCTTTGTTGTGAGGGTCATTCTGTGCACTATGTTTAGCAGCATTCTTCACCTCTACCCACTAGATGCCAGCAGCACCCCCACCTCAATTGTGACAACCCAAACTATATCTAGACATTGCTAAATGCCCCTTGGAGAGAAAGCTGACCCTGACTGAGAACCACTGCTCTAAGGTTTGGAGCTGGTTTTCTGTTGTTTACTCAAAATTTATACAGTCCAGGCTCTGTGGTAGCTGCTCAAAAATATTTGTTTTCAAATGAAGAAATAAAAGTTCTCTGTCCTCTCTGTGTTTTGAATAGGTGTCACAAGAAAAACACATTTTTCAGGGGACTTAAAATGTGCTCAACCCTGTGTTAGGTATTGTGGTTGACAACTGCCTCCCCCCCAAAAAAAAAAAAAAAAAAGTGCACAGCTTGGTTTCTGTGCTAAAGACGTTTTTAATTAGGTTGGAGAGGGAAGCTCAATACTCAAAAATATGAGACTGAAGGAAGACAGAATATATTGGCTATGGACTAAAAGGCAGAGTGGTCACATTCCACAATGTATGGCACAGGCTACGGTGATGTTATCAATCTTTGGATTTGATGTTCCCTTGAAGGTTCTATGACCTATTTTGACATGTGGGCAGTGGTTAAATGCCGGTTTATTAACTCAAAGCTCTCTGCTATGATATATAATAACAAAGAGAACAGTAAGAAAATATTCTGTTTAAACAAACCAGATCACTTTTACATGTGACAGCCAAGCCATGCTGGGGAGGAGGTGCTGAGTCTGGTTATGTTAGTAACTGAGTGGTAACTGAAGAAGACAAATCTAACCAGGCCTGGCAAGTCCGAGGCTGACATGTGAGCCTGTACATGTAGGACAAGGGCCCAGTAATGGAGATCATTTCATGTTTCCCGCTAACATCAGACCTTAGCTATTTCATGATTAGACAATTTTCCTAACATTTACAAGTTTCTGAACACATTTATTTTCTTTTTTTCTGCCCAATTCCTACTACCATTGAAACAATTTAGGTCATGTGTTTTTGAGTTGTCTAAATAGCATTCAAAACAAAACAAGAAATCCTTGCTTCACTTTTAACCATTAAAATCCTGGTTGGATAGTTCATGTCAAATTTTAATCTCCTGAAATGTTTACTGAGATTAATAATGGATCTTTGAAGGATAAGATATGGTCCATTTCTATATAATCTATTTCATATGAGGAAAATGTCCAGACTAAATAATCTGACAAATTTCAAAAACCTACTGCATTCAATGCAAAGTGATGTTTTCTTATAACCATAGAATTTAATAAATGCAAAGGACTTTAGAGAATATTAAGTTGATGGAAGTTACTACGACTATTCACAAAAATGTTGGCATTCCCACCTTCTCATCCCATGGCAGAAAAGCAAATTCTGTACCCTCTTGGAACTAGGTGTGAACACATGACATGCTTTCTCCAATGAAATGTGAGCAGAGTAACAAATATTCCTAGGCAAAAAACTTTCAATGACTGTGCATGATTTTCCTCTGATTATGACCAGCGATATCCCATATTATTGTAGCTCTGTTATCCTCAGTCTTGGAGAGAGGATGAAGACAGAGCAGGAAAGTAACCCCAGCTTACTGGTATAAAACTTGTGGAGGAAAAGGAAAAGAAATTTGTTGTTTAAGCAACAACTACAAAGACAGCCAACAAATATCAATATAGCTAGTGAGATTTGGCGTGTTAAGTAACTACATAAACAACTAAAATAGATTATATAAAAGGAGGAGCAGGTTTTAAAAATATATTAAGTATGATTTTGAACAGTGATTCACTTATTGGATGTATTCGATAAATGGTTAATTCTTGCGTAATTTACTGCTGCAGATCTGTTCTTACATAGCCAAAATAACTAGAATGTGGAGCTACATACCAAGATCTATATATCCATTGAACATTGCAAGCCAAGAAGCAAAACTGTTGGGGTACATTAATCAATTTTGAGAACATCAAAATTAAGATTTAGTAAATTTCAATATTATGTAGAGTCATGGGAATTTAACATGACCTATTTTTTTATTAGATGTGTAGCTGCAGTATAATTTATCAGACTATATTTAAATTTTGAGGTCTCGGGTACTAAACTCCATTTAAAACAACAGTGACATTACAATGCTTTTGCTTTATAGTGTAATTTCTACACTTTACTCCGGCCACCTTAGTCGCCAAAGACTACATAATTGGAGTGGTATATTGCAATAGTTCTACTAGACTTTTTAACAAACAGTATTTATTGAATCTTATTGTATTAAATATAGTTGGAGAAAGTGCTCCTACATATGCTACTGAATATCTGTTGCTTTTAAGAAGTTTAAAATGCAGATATCATAGATTTGATTTAGGGTAGAAGAGTCAAATGCAAACTGTGCTAGGAGGATCCTGTATTGATGGGGCTGAGATTTATGTCCTGGTTTCTCTTTCATGCTGTTGGAAGGTGATAGAGGCAGTTCTGCTCTAGCACTTGTTTTGAAAACATGAATTTGTTCTGATGTGATTAAAATATTAGGGAACAATTTACATAATGCAAATTTCGCAATTGCTTATGCACAATTTTGTTGGCGAGAAACGCAAGCTGAACATGGAAAACTGCACGCAGAAGAATTGAGCTGCTTAGGAGTACACAAAGTGCAGGAACATACTACCTCCGTCGTCTACCTACTGCCTTGCTCACCCCATGTGCTATTAGCCCCCACTTCCACATCTAGTTTACAAACTTTTTGTCTAATTTCATGTAGCGCTCCTTCCACCCTTTCACAATAAAACACATTAGCTAAGCCCTTCTGAGGCTCACTTCCATAAGCCAACTTCCGGTCTCTTTCAAGGTCATATGACAGTTACTGTAGTAGCTATGTATTTCTGAAGCATTTATTGTGTGTAAAGCGATGCTTCCATTTTTATTATATTTCTCTCTTTCTTTAGTGAGTCACTGAAAAAGTTTTTGACTGTTGTGCCCAACAGCATTCTCCCCATAAGCCCTGCTGTTTTTATTGCATGATTTTGCATATATCCCATTCTAGCAGAAGGGACTGTACTGTCTGCTTATTTGGGTCCAATATCAATAGCAGTAATATCACTGGTGTTAAAACTATGATACTGTGGAGGCTGTATGAAAGCTTAAAACTATGGCACTATCCAGTATTTTACTTTACAGAAATATTTAGAGTTTTTGGAACATTGCATTTATCTCCTATAAAAAGAATTCAGACATGCCTGTAACTATGATTGTATCTTTTGCACGGAGCAGTTGTTTCCCAAATATATAATCAATTATCTCATCTGAGAAGGATAAGGGCTTCTTGGGTAATCAACAAGTTGTGAGTTTAACTGGGCCAATTATTGTCACTGTATATTTCCCTTTCAGCAGTAAAGGGAATAAAGAATGAGGTCCAGTGTTCCAACTCATTCATTTATTCATAATTTTGGCAAATATTTATTGAGTATTGTGTATCATGCACTGTTCTAGACATGCTGGATATTGTGGTAAGAGAGGGCAAAATTTTGCCCTCAGAGAACTTATATTTATCATAAAAATTATATATATGCAGTTACATGAGTAATTAAAGAGAATTAGTGGTAGATTTATGTTTTTGGTTTTGAAGTGAGTTTGTGGGTGGCAATCCTTCAGGATTAACTTTTAGTTTCAACTGGACCCTGACAAACCAGATTTAGGTAGTTGTTCTTTTAGAAGGGGATGCCAAGACAAGTATTCTGAAGAAATGTTTTTTAAAAAATTGCTTTCTCCTGGAATGATCAAGAGTCCTAAACAGGCCAGGCTGTAGATGTGTGGCCTGGTGCTGTGTACTCCAAGCATGTGGTAGAAAACTTCAAGACAGACTCATTTGGCTTTCAGAAGTTTCTAAATTGAATTAACCAAGCAAATATTTCAACTATTCACCACCAGTTGCAAATGTTAACTATTCACACTAAACTATTAAAATCTTTGGTGAGGTTTTAGTTCCCAATACAAATGTAGTCCAACTTATTTAGTCGTAGAGGAAGAGGGTTAACTTCTTTCATTTCTTCTAACTATACATTTGCTTTCTTTGCCGGATTCTCCAGGATCTTTCCCACTCCTCCCGACTCCCCTTTTTCTTCCTGATTTCCTTTTGTTCTGCAGAGGGCTCCATGCCTTGGGTGAGGTTCTGAGCTACAACAGAGAAAGAAGGGGCCTTAGTGGTCTGTTTTGCGCACTATGAATCCGACAAGTTTTACTTTCTTAGAGTGCTATATAGTGATTTTTTTATGTGTCTAAGAAATGGAAACATTTTGTCTCATATAAAAAAGAAATATTTTTATACTGTGCTCCACTCACAGACCACATCAGAGGTATTCTAAGAATAGAATAGATCAAATATATTTTATGGAAATATAATGAGAAAAGGATGTGTTCCCAAAACTCACTCTGAACAAAGGAATGCAGCATAGTCAGAAATACTTTAATGCTCCTAACAATTTTCTCATGTGAAAGGCTGAGGAACAGCCCTGGTTTGAAGAAATCTCCCACTTCTCCCCAGGCTCCCTGAACTTGAGATCAGAACTAGGAAATCTATACATTGTGAAAAAGAAAATGTATGGAAAAAGTGACTTGGGGCATTAACCAAAAAGGCATTTTTTGAAAGAAGAAAACATCAATATGAAACGTTTTGTCATATTTCATTTCATTGATCATATATTTATTTTATGTATTCCAGAGTACTGAAGCTTAGAAGTAACTACATTTCTGGGGATTCATATTATATTTGTCAGTCTCTGTTTGAAGGAGCTTATTGGGAAACCAAATAGATTACAATCATTTGCTTTTATCATCCTATTCTATCATATATACAAAGAATAGAAAGACTAAGTACATTGAACATCTATCTTTTCTGAAAAACAAAATACATCAAGGACTGAATTTATATTCAAATAATAACATTCTTTTCATAATAATAACCTACAGGTGTTCAAGAAACTACACTTACTGGTTTTATTAAAGTCACCTGACCAGCAGTTAGATTTCCTTCTAATCATATTACATAATGCATTTTAGCACTAGGTTAGTTTGCTTTTTTAACTTTTCTAGATGTTATACTAGTTCATAAGTGTGATTTTCTTGCTCTTCCAAGATTCTGTGTTCCAGCTTATATATTCAAATTGGTTCTTCTGCTGGAGTCTGTGTTGCCACCAAATGTCTGTACTGTCTTGCTGAGTTTATTTTGCTTCATGATTTTTCACTTCTGCAGTATTCTAAATCGGGCAATAAAATTCATCCCCCTTTCAACCCTACCTTGTGTTTTCTCAAAAAAAATACATGCATTCTCAATAGATGACTGTTTATTTACTGTATATACTATAATACAGTCTGAAGGAACTAGAGTCCTATGAGGGAAAGTCACCATAATATTTATGCATTAAACACACATATTCAGGTACACATATCTGGTTTTTGAAAAATCCAAAATGCATATGCTATCATGGCCCCCAAGGTAGCAATAACATATGCAGAGAAAATTTATGCAGTTCCAGGCTGTGAACAGGATTTCTAAGAGCTACTTCCAGAAAACATTACCCCCCTCCTCGTTCTTCAATCTGTCCGCTTCACTCTGAAGACCTCCTTCTCTTTCTAAATTGACTAGTGAGCTGGGTGAGTTAGTCTCGTTTAGGTGACTTCTGAGAAGCAGTGAAAACATTTTTAGGAGTGTGTGTGTGTGTGTGTGTGTGTGTGTTTCTTTGCATAGTTTTTCCTCATAAAAAATTTGCAGGATGGATACATTGCTTAAATATAGGGAGTAGCTTTATTTTAAAAGAGCTGAATAGTGTACTGAGTTGCATTTTTGTCAACTGAAATTATTCTAGTTATTTTCATCTGGGAAAACAAATAGAAACTGTGTAGCACTTAAAAATAATTTGAAAGGTTTCAAAAGATAAATTTTACTTTTTAAAATCTCCTGAATGAGGAAGGAATATATGCTCTGAAAATCTGACTGTTTTCATTATGTAACAGGAGGATTAAAAATGGTAAGAAGCAAATCATGCTCAGTTTTCAATGACATACATTCACAATGTTTGTGACATAATGTTTAAAATATGCTAATATTACTTTATAATATTGAGTATTTACGTAATATATTTCTATTTTATATGTACATATGTACTTTTATATGCTTATGTGTTATAAGCATGTGCTAATTATAAATTTTAACATAATATTAAAAATATTGCATTGTATATTATTATCATTCAAAACATGCTAACTGCACTAAAATTCTGTTATTTGGGGTCCTTTTCCCTATGTTCTGATGATTCATGAAGGAATATCTGTATTCAAACATGACAAAATGAAAAAGAAAATAGAATTTATGTGGTCTTGAAATCTCATTTCACTTGTATTTTTTGTCTTCTGCCTCTGTTTTTCCATAAATAAAATGGACGTGAGTTAAAGAATGTACATTCAAGATCCATTTTATTATCAGTTATGAATTTAAAAAAAATTTTCATGATGAGATAGCCTATTCTATTCTGTTTTATTCCATTTTATTTATTTATTTTTTGTTTTAATATTTTCAGCTGATTCTGTTTTAAATGATGTTAATTCTTAGTGGTAATATTAAAGTACAGTTAAATTTTGCCATTTTATAATGTCCACACTTTGTTTTATTCTAACAGAGATTTTTCCCCCGTCTCATTTGTTTACTCATCCTAAGCGCCAAAGCCTGTGCACTGCCTTCCAAGCTCTGCCTTCTGACCTCTTGCTACTTCTCAGGCAGCGTCTCCTGCGCTCTCCCCACCGACTCGCTCTGCTTCAGCCATGCTGTCCCACTAACATGCCATGAAATCTCCATCTTGACGTAGGGCATTCACGGGAGTGTTTCCTGTGCCTAAAACATTCTTCCCCATATATCCATTGATTGACTCCCTTACTACCTTCTATTCTTTGCTCAAATATCACCTCTCAATAAGGCTAATCTTCGTCTCAGTATTAATAACCTATCATTCCACCCTAGCATCCCACATCCTCTTTAATTGTTCAAGATTTTTTCCCCCATAGTGCTTATTACCTTTTAATATACTAGAATAATTTACTGGTTTCATTCCTTAAAGAATGTAAGCTATAGGAGGCAGGGATCATTGTTTATTTTGCTTGCTGCTATATCCAACCACCCAGATTTGTGCCTGGTATGATACAATCAATTATATTCATTGAATGCATTAAATGAGGGAATGAATGAATAAACAAATACAAGATAGCTCTTTTCAGCGATTGTAATAATGTTCCAGGTTTCCTCATGGCAATTTCTTTCCTCTGAATATGCTCCAGTTTATTGGCATTCCTATAAAAATGGTATTCCACAGTTGTCTTGATGCAATCTGATCAATTTGGACTATAAAGAAAACAATCTCTTCTATGATTTTGGAAACTATACTTTTAGTGATTTGTTTTGAGGCAGTCGTGTCATACTATTGGTTCACTGGGAAATTATAATTAACTAGAACTGAAATACACTTTCATATGACCTGTTTTAAAGTTTCATGCTCTGCACTCCCTACTTGTGTAGTTGGTTTTATGGATATAAATGTTGGAATTAGCGTTTATTTATTTTCCATTAGATTTTGTTATAGTTGACAGCATTATTGCAGGTTATTGAGATCCGAACCTCCTTCATTCATTCAATCACTGAGTAAATATTAATTCAATATCTACCTTGCATCAGGCACAGATATACAACAAAGAGCTAGAGAACAAGGATATTAGCAGCTCTGTTGAAACTTACAATCTTGGGGGCAAGACACGCATTAAAACATAATCACAATGCAAAATAGAAACTGTGCCTGCAGCTTGTCCGACCATGAAAATCTGCAATAGGGGTTTTAATTTGTCTCTAAGAAATGACAATTGGCTTGAGAGCTGAAAGATGAGTTAACTAATGAAAAGGTGAAGGAAGATGTTTCGTTACAGAGATGACAGAGTGGAGAAAATGTATGTGGCACAAAGCAGCATGATGCATATTAAGGGCCTGAAAGAAGACACCAAAGGGAAGTCACGGATGTGCAGGAAAACAGAGTGACACAGGGTTCAAGTAGGTAGAGAGCTGATCTTACAGGGCTATGGAGGCTGGGTTCATGAGTTTGTTATCTTAGATGCTCTTACCTGTCTGACATTTACAGGCCCTCAGAGGCAAACATTATTGTAGCTACTCTATCAAAAAGTGGTGGGGTTTTGTTTTGGCTTCCTTATAGAATTTAGATATTCCACATAAAATTTATTTCAGTTAAGACACAATTGTAGTCTTCCAGTATATGGACCCAAGGGAATACGAAGATGGAGGTTGGGAAAAGTCTGGTAATAAACAGTTCTCCTTTATCACCTCTGGGGATAACGCAGTAGGGAGTAGTTGTAAAATGCAGGCGAAAGTTGAGTAGAGCCTGGAAGCAGCACATTTTTTTTTTGTTGTTGTTCTGTCTTGGCTTATGTTTACAGGGTCAGTAGAAGAGTTGTTAGAAACCTCCTCCCATTTAAAATTGAATGTTCCCTTGAAAATTCAGAGTTTAAGCATTTCTTTTTGTTGTTTAAACTTTTCTTATCAGCCTGATTGTAAAGGGCAAATACAAAAAAAAAAGTCAAACAAATGGAAAAATACTAATTAGACATTATTTTAATTCAACCTGAATGTAGTTTTTCAATATCTCGGAGTACAAGTCTGGTAATAATTTACTTATTTCAGTACATCACTCCACCCCCACACTTGTGTATTAGCAGGAAGTCTGTTGTAGGGAGAAATCTCCTCCTACCTCCTGAATTGTTCGAGAACCTCAGAGACGTGGCTATATGAAATTGGTGTGGTTTAGGTGTCCTGTTTCCCAAAGTTTGATATTGAGAGAAGTAGAAAGCCTGAGGTTTCTACCTGCCATTTGGTTAGTACCCATTTGTCAAGGCCCCTGCAAAGCTCCCAGTGGTGCCATATGTTGGGACTCCAGAGCTACAGTTGTCTTACTTCATAAGCATACATAGCTTCATTGTTTCCCAAGCCAAAACTCCATACACTAGGGGCCGGGACATGAAGAGTTTTCAGTCCTTTCTCCGCACTCCATAAGAATCAGTTCTTCCCATATTCCTAAGGTCTTCTCATAGTGCTAGAATCATCAGTCCTAACTCCTGCTTTGTTCTTGGAGATATCTCTCTTGTGGTTATTAGCATCACTTTCTGTCTATAAGCTTTGGTCCCAGCTGTTTTGTTCTCTGCTGACAAATCTCTTTAGCTCTGAGACTTCAGTAACTGTAGCATTAGGCTCTTGCAGACACATCATCCATGAGCTGTTTCTGCTAATCACTCCAATACTATACCAAGAATCTGCTGTCTCTAAGCCACCCAAAGAAAGCGAATGTGTTCTTAAACCTTTCTCATATTTTCAAAATGAAGGGGACCCCTTCAAATGATCTTGAAAAGCTTACAACCTACTTTATGTTGACACACTTAAGACTGGCCTGGTTACTGGGAATGAGGATTGAGGTTTGGCTAGCTTATTTTCCCAACTCAAAGGAAACAATTGTTAGTTAGGATCAGATGCATGATGGCAAGTATTTTTATGTTTGTTATACCCTGCTATAGCTACAGAGCCTAGAGCAGAGTCTGATACATGGTAGGCGTGCATTTATTTGTGGAATTAATAACTGGACGGATGATCATTTCTGGTTAAATTATTTGTTTATGACAGTATTGTGAACACAAAGTACCTCATCAAGAACAATGGTTGATGTGATTGCCTACAAGTTTAACTTGAAAGCCTGCTACAAATTTGGAATAGGAAATACATAGAGGAGGTATAATGATGCAGGTGGGGTGAGAGACTTTGACAAAGAATTCAACTTTTTTTTCAGAAGCAGATTGCAATAAAAATTTCACCTTTGTGAAATATTTAAATCTCTATTTCAAATAAATGAGGAAAGAAAGTTTTCATGTTAACATAAAGAAAATCATTTCCTCTCAATTTTCATACCCATGTAAACATTTTCATTACATATTTCATACCCATAGAAATATTCTCTAAATATTCATATATATATACAATATACATATATAACATATACATATACACGTGTAATGTACATGTCTTTTATATAAAAGTGTGTAGATTTTTAAAAGTAATTAGATTAAGATCAAAAACAAAAAAGCAAACTTTGGTAGAATAACTGTCAAAATGGCACTTTATTATTCCTTCTATTAAAAAAAAGCAATGGAATATTCAGGATAACCATGTAGCTAGTCTATAACTTTCATATATGTGATTTAATTACATAGAGTATAAGACATAATTAAGTCATTGGTATCTTAACCTCCAAAGAAGGCATGCTGGTCTCTTAGGTACATAGACAAGAATTAATAAAAGAAAAATACCTAATAATGTCGTTATGTACCATACCAACATATTGAGAACCTAACATAAACCACTAAGATTTCTCAATTAAAAGATCGCATCAACAAATGTTATATTCTAATACCTTTATTTTCTTCAGGTGTATTTACATACAGAATAAAGTAGAAAGGCACAAAAATATGATTTCACTTTTGTTTGTCATATAAATTAAAATGCCATCATGAATTAAAGTTGGTATAGACTGAATAAGGGCATGATTTGTTTTAAAATTCAATATATAACATATTCCTTTATCTCAGATCATTTGACCTTTGTTTTATTCCTGAGGTAATATTTAATATCTACATTAACTTTAAATTTCTTGTTATGTGTTGTCATAGAAATCTGATCTATATTTAAATTGATTTTTATTTATATAATTTATTAGTCTCTGTCCCAAGAGCAATTCTTATTCTAATTCCCAAGCAAAATCTTGTTTTCCCTTGTTCGAACAGCATCAACTTTAACTTTACTTCTATATAATTTCTAGGGATTTCCTCTCATTTAAATGATTCCCAAGAATAAACTATAATGTCTCTTAGTAGGAAAAGAAACACAATTATGATGTTTGTCTTAGGACATTCATAATGTAGAAACACAACAATTTACTGGCTTACAATTTAGGACTACCTCAAAATGAAATTCTGAAAATATAATAGCCATTTAACCCAGAACAGCAGAGGAAATTAAAAATTATATTAGACTATATACAGTGTTTACTTGTGGCCATATGCAGAAATAAGTATTCTAAATCTAGTAAGATATTTATTAAAAGGCTACCAGAAAGCCAAGAAAATAAAGTAGACAGTTTTTAAGGTCACAAAGGATGTTCTTTAAAAATACTTGTATATACCTTTTTATTTTTAGTTTTTTAAAAATATTTTTATTAAAATATATCTAACATAGAATATTATAATACACAGTGGTTATTCAGTATTTATATACCTAAGGAAGTTATCACCATGATAAGTCCAGCAACCATTGGACACTGTACAATGCTATTATAATATTATTGACTATTTTCCCTATGCTGTATATTACATTCCTCTTGCTGCTTTTTAACATTTAGCATTTTAATTATGATGTGTCTTGGTGTGGGCTTCTTTGGGTTGTTTAATTTGGACTCTATGTATTCCCTGGGCTTGTATATTTATTTCCTTCTCCAGGTTAGGGAAGTTTTCTGTCATTATTTCTTCAAATAGGCTTTTAGTTCCTTGCTAAAAACCTTTTAGTTCCTTTTAGTTCTCTCTTTTCCTACTGGTACCCCAATGATGTGAATGTTGGTACACTTGATGTTGCCCCAGAGGCCCCTTAACCTATCCTCATTTTTTTGGATTCTTTTTGCTGTTCTGAATTGGTGTTTTCTGCTACCTTATCTTCTAAATCACTGATTTGGTCCTCTGCTTCATCCAATCTACTGTTGATCACCTCTAATTTATTCTTCATTTCAGTTATTATAGTTTTCATTTCTGATTTTGTTTTAATGTTTTCCATCTCCATTTTTGTTTCCTATCTCTTTGTTGACGTTCTCCCTGAGCTCGTTGAGCATTCTCATAACTAGTGTTTTGAACTCTCCATGTGGTAGATTGTCTCCATTTTGTTTAGTTCTTTTTCTAGAGTTTGTTCTGTTCTTTTATTTCAGACGTATTTCTTTTTCTCCCCATTTTTGCTGCCTCCCTGAGTTTGTTTCTATGTATTATATAGGGCTGCTATGTCTTGTAGTTAGTAGAGTGGTCTTATGTAGTAGGTGTGCTATGGCACTCAGTGGCACAGTCTTCCCGTTCACCTGAGCCAGGTGCTCTAGGTGTGTTCATTCTGTGTGTTGTGTGTGCTCTCCTGTTGAAGTTGAGCCTTGGTTGCTGTTGGCACATCAATAGGAGGGATTGACCCTTGCGCTGATTGGATATGAGGACTGGCCATGACTACAGTGTAGGAGCTGTTGTACGAGGGTTGACCCTATGGAGTAGAACTTGCTTCAGTGGGACTCTGATGTCTTCCCAATGTGCCCTTTGGGTGTGTTGTCCCTGGAGGCAGCCGGGTGATATACCAACTAGGTCTGAAGCTGGCTGCCAGGTGTGCGAACATTGGGCCTACTTAGAGGGGCCTCACCATACGCCAAGGTCAACTGCAGCCTGTGCCCTGGCTGGGGTCACCTGGCGTGAGCCACGAAGCAATCTGTAGATGGCCACCACCTATGTTGGGCTTGGAGGTGCCTTCAGAGGCCAAGTCATGAACCGAGGCCAGCTGTCACTAGTGCTGGGCCTAGGGTTGCTCAGCCAGTGGTACAGGACATGCCAAAGCCAGATAATACTTGTTTGGATTTTGTGAATCTTTGAGGTATTTTAGGAAAATCCACAGCATGAGCCAGGACAGGCTATTCATATGGAAAAGCCACTGGAAGTGGTTTGGGTGTGCTTGAAAGTTGGGTGAGGTGGGGGTCTCAGGGAATAAGGGAAAATAAACAGTGTTAGCCAGGTTGATGGAAACTCAGATATGGCATCCACCTGTGTCTGCATGCAGGGAATAGGGAGGGCTCAATAAAGAAACTATGGCTTCCACCAGCTTCTTCTTCTGGGAGAAAGCTGCCCCTCTAACTCTTTGCCCTCAAGGCAGACAATTCAGTTCCTCCCTGTATGTCCCTGGCACTTTCTAGATGCTGCCCCAGTGCTGGAGCTCAGAGCAAGTGAGTTCATCAGTGAGTAAGTCTGTATGCGGGAACTTTAAGAGAAGCATCAGGAACTGCAGCCACCCTAGGCTCACTCAGCCACAATCTCTGCTGATTTTCACAGCCAGAAGTTATGACAACTTCTCTACCTGGCACTAAAACCATGGGCTGGGGAGCCTGGTGTGGGACTGGCACCCCTCACTCCTCCAGTGGAGGAGGAACCTCTGCATCTGAGATATCCTCCTGTTTTTAATGGTAACATACTGATGTGGGACCAACCCATTCCATGTCACTGCCCCTCCTAACAATTTTGAGGTAACGTGTTCTTATTCTATGTCTTAGTCTAATGTCCTTAGCTGTATAGCTTCAGTTCAGTTTGACTTTAGGTGATTCTCAGTGATGGTTGTTCCGTAGTTTAGTTATAATTTTGTTGTGGTTCTGCGAGGAGGTAAGCACAGTGTTTACCTACTCTATCATCTTGACCGGATCTTTATAGATATCTTTTTAAATTACATATACCTGGTTCACCAAAGCAACCCATCTATTTGTCTTATCTAGTGCTATTCAGTGTAGTGGTCAATCTGGTATTCTTTTTGGCTAAATATGCTCAGACCTACCAAGCATGTTTAATAATACTTGCTAATTTAGACTTTGAGGCAATCAGAATGTTTAAGTTTCAAGTTTCTTTCTATATTTTTGAAAATAAACTAGAATCTCAATCCCAGCCTTTTTGGGTTATCTTTTAAAGACTATTTGCTTAATCTGCCTAAATATGTTGTAAGCATTTTGGTGCTAAAGTTTATATATTATAAACCTTTAGATTTCTTAATAGCAGTAAATACTGTGCAAATATCTGCATTAAAGTGAATTAAAACAGACTTAACCACTGACCCCATTTTATACTTACTTTGAGACTTAACCTCTTTAAGCTTGTAAAATGGGAAAATTAGTAATATTGGGTTGTAGGTAGGATTAAGTGACATATACTTAGAACACTGCCCGGCATATTGGTAGAAGGTATTATTAGTAAAAATAGTAGATATTGTTATTATTATTTTCTATTTGATAGAATACTATATTTTGCTGGTTCTCCATAAATGTTTAAGTGGTTATGGTAATTACTAAGGCAATATGGAATTTGGAGCATAAAGTGAGAAAGGGACCAGACAATGCTCACCATTACATTAAATTATTATGCCCCATTTCCTGAAAACACAGGATATTTGTGGAATATTATGTAAATATAATCCAGATATGGTTGACCCATTCAATTCTTATTCTGTGCCCATTTTGAAGGAGAATTCAGTCCATTGACATGATTCTCCCAAACCAGTTGGAACTCTAGAGTGTTTTGGAGGAAACAGGAAATTTTACTGAAAATTTCATGAGGAGGTTGAAAAACTACTTCTACCTGATAGCACCAGGCAACATGTGAGAGAAAAGAAAATGAAAAAAAAAAAAAAGAAAGCTGATTCAATGTCTCTGTTCTTCTCGGAAAGATATAGCTTCGTCTCCTTCAGTATCAAATCCTTTTCCTCTCAAACCTATTTGTTTTACATAAGAAATTTAGCTCTTTTTTTTCATTCACTGCTCCAATCACTCACAAAGCCTGCAATGAACTGAACACCCCACAGAAAGTAAAGTTTATAGATCATCTGTTGTTTTTGCAAATATGCCCCATGTGGGTCCTATGCTTCTCTTATTGTTGCCTCATTCCAATGAGCACAGCAAGTATTCCTTGCACAGAGACCAACGTCTTCTTGGGAGGAAAGTCTGATATTTAAAAAATTGAATATTCCTCCTTGTCATTACTTATAGAGGATGTCAAGTCTGAAAATATTTTATTCATTTAAATTTATCTAGTATTTATTGAGAACTGACTCTGTGCAAAACTCCAGATTGGTAAAGTGAGAGGGCACAAAGAAGACCAGGAACATCTGTATGCTCCTGTTTGTGGAGAGACAGACATAAAATTAAATAAAACCAACAAAGGAAATATTTTAATAAATGATATTGATTTAATAATTGAATAATTGATTAAATAAATGATATATGGACACAGAAGAAGGAGAAATTAAGCTTAATTGAATGATTCCAGAAAACAACAATTTTGATTGTCTGAAATTCCATGTCTTTTGTAAAGGGTAGATTGAACTCTGATTTGTGAATATTAGAGTCAAAATATATTGAGAGAACTATTAAGGGATAAGAACTATTTAAGAAAAGTCAGGGATGTAAGGGAAGTCATGTCAGATGAAACTGTAGGGATTTAAGGTGTGGTTGGTGGGAGGGAGAAATGGGAGATGGTATAATGGAAAGTAGGTTAGGAAAAGAAGACTTGGGATAAACCATGGAAGCTTAAGGGAACTGAGTCTGGAAAGAAATCACGCAAAGTTTTTGGATAGCTTTATGACGAGTGGGTTGGGAAAGAATGTGTGGTGAAAAATTGAGATTAATAATATAATAAAGGGCTTTTTTTCCTGAATCATTATTATGGTATTGAGATACATCTATGATTTCATTTAATCCACACAATAACACTGTATTATTTCCATTTCACCGAGGGGAATGCTGAGATATAGAAAGGTAAAGTAATTTGTTCAAGAACACACAGTTAGTCCCCAAGCTGTTCAAATTTAGGACTCTCTGACCCTAAATTTTTGGTTTTATTTTTTTCTTTTACTACAAGGAAATTGCAATTAATCAGGTAGAAATAATGTGTTTCTTTACTTGGACAGTTGGAAGTGAGAAGAAAGGGACAGATTTTAAAAATAGTGTAAAAGGAGATTCTATGCATTTGCAAGATTGGGTAGATGGGAAGCATGAAAGAAAGGAAGAGATCGATGGATAGGAAGGGAGAAGAAGGAAGGAATCAACACTACATGTGCCCCCAAACAAGAGAGAAGTCTTGGCCAGAAACCTAAATCTAGAATTCATCCTTAGGGGGAGTTGATTGAAATGGTACAAATAGAATGATATCATGGAGAGAAACAGACTTCAAGAGAAGGATGCTTGGGCGTAGGGAATTAACAGAAGGAGAAAGAGGCAGCACCTCCTGCCTCTTAGTATATCAAAGATGAAACAATAGATGGGTTATTCATAAAAATAGAAAATATACAAAATGTTGCAATGTGACCAGGTACTTACAAATTGGGCAACCTGGGAAAAATCCTGAAGCTGCAATTTCTTCAAGTTGCTGTTTAAAAATACTGTTAAAGAAAAGGTTGTTGTGAGGATTCTTCCCTAACCCGCTCGTAAAGAAAAGGTGTTGCTAACACATGCAAAATACATAGTGTAGTGCCAGGCGTACAGTGCGTGCTCAGTGAAGTCAGCTGTCAGTATTATTGTTATCATCATCATCACCGTCATCGTCATTGATGAAAGTTGAAGACACAGTTAGATTTGATGACTTACAGGTTTTTAGTAACATTTAAGTAAGTAGTTTCTTACTTTGTGGGGCAGAAACAGATTACAAGAAGGTGAGAGGAGTCAAGAAAAAGTAAAGAAAGCAACCCTAAACTATTTTTTAAAAAGGCTTGGTAGTGGAAGCAAGAGAAACACTGCAGCATGAGAGGTGCTTCTTGACATCTCCCCTTGAAGTTACAACAAATTGAACAGCTAAAATTCAACAAAGGATTCACTATGCAACACACAAATATGTCTGAGAGATCTGTGCATCAAAACATGTGAAGGTGGGTTAGTTAATTGGAGCAAAGAGGGGAGAAGGGAAGGACGAAGTGTAGAGATGGGTGCCGTTAAAAGGAATGAAAGAACTCTATAAGAACTATGTGATTCCAGAAAAATAGCAACACAAGAATAATGGGTATACCAGAAGGAGAAGAGAGGGAGATGAGCACAGAGAGTCTATTTAAGCTTAGTCAATGAGAACTTCCCAAACCAATGGAAAGAACTCGATCTTCAAACCCAAGAAGCAGACAGAACACCTAATTGCCTTAATCCTAATAGAGCTTCTCCAAGGCACATTATATTGAAACTGTCAAAAGTCATGACAAAGAAAGAATTCGCAAGGCAGCCAGGGAAAAGAAGATGGTAACCTACAAAGGAAAGCCCATTAGATTATAATCAGACTTTTCAGCCGAGACTCTACAAGCAAGGAGGGAGTGGAATCAAATATTCAAACAATTAAAAAGAGAGAAATTATCAGCCAAGAATAATATATCCTGCAAAGTTATCCTTTAGATATAAAGGAGGAATAAAGGCTTTTCCAGACATACAGAAGCTGAGGAAATTTTCTACCACAAGGACTGCATGGCAGGAAATACTGAAGGAGGCTGTTCGACCAGAAACATAAAAGACAAAAGATTACAAAACTGTGAGCAAGATTACAAACAGACAGACAGAAACAGGCAATGGCAGCCCCCACACAGAATAGGGCACTATGCATTTAAACATAACATAAAGTACAAAGAAGGTAAAAAATAAAAGATAAAGAAAAAAGGAAGAAGACAGTTTGCTGCTACTTCAACTCAGAAATGAACTCACAGCATAAATAGGGATCACTTGTGACAACAAAACCTTAAAAGGGTTGGGAGTAAAAGTTCTGAATTTACAAAGGGGGATGGAGATAAGATGCATGCTGAAGAAAAAGGTCTATTGTATATGTGAAATTTTCTTTTACATAAACTTAATGGTAACTACTTAAAAAAAAAATCCAGAATTGAGACACATAACATAAAAAGGAGGGCAGAGGGAAACATCATAGAATGCCACCAAACTAAAATGACAGAAGCAAAAAGGCAAAGAAACAATGGAGGCACCAAGCTACCAGAAAACAAAAGAAAAAATGGTTATAGGAAATCCTCATATATCAGTAATCACTCTAAATGTAAATGGACTGGACTCACCAATGAAGAGGTACAGAGTAGCAGACTGAATAAAAAAATAAGACCCAACCATATGTTGCCTTCAAGAGACATATCTCTGCTACAAGGATAAATATAGATTCAAAGTGAAAGGATGGGAAATGACACTACAAGCAAATGGTATCCAGAGAAAATCAGGTGTATTCATACTTATATCTGATGAAACAGACTTCAGGATAAAAAATGTAACAAGAGACAAAGATGAACATTTCATAATGATAAAGACCACAATGGAACAATAAAGACATAATGCTTATCAATATATATGCTCCCAATCATGGAGCACCTACATGTATAAAGCAACTAACTACTAAGAGAACTAAAGGGAGAAACTGACAAAAACACAATAATAGTAGATGACCTAAATACGCCATTGTCAGCTAGGGATAAATCATCCAAACAGAAAATAAATAAGGAGATATCAGCCTTAAATGACAATTAGATATAGAAGAAGCATTTGATAAGATATAATATCCATTTATGACAAAAAAAAAAAAAAAAAAACTTAATAAAATGGGTACAGAAGAAAAGTACCTCAACACATTAAAGGCTGTATATGACAAACCCATGGCTAATGTCACAGTTAATGGTGAAAAACTGAAAGCTTTCCCTCTACAATCAGGGACAAGACAGGGATGTCCCCTCCCACCACTGTTATTCTACATCATATTGGAAGTCCTAGCCAGAGCAATCAGGCAAGAGAAAAGAAATAAAAGGCATCCAAATTGGGAATGAAGAAGTTACACTGTCTCTTTTTGCAGATGACATGATTCTTCGTATAGTAAACCCTGAAGACGTCACTAAAAAAACCTACTAAACACAATAAACAAATACAGTAAAGTTGCAGGATACAAAATTTAGTTACAAAAATCCATCGCGTTCTTAAATACTAACAATGAAATTTCAGAAAAATAAGTGAAAAGACAATTTTTTTACAATTGCAACAACAACAAAAAATAGAATAGGTAGGAATAAACTTAACAAAGGATATGAAGAACCTATACCCTGAGAACTATATGACATTATTAAAATAAATTGAAAACGACAAACGAATGGAAAAAAATATTCCGTGTTCATGGATTGGAAGAAAAAACAAGTTAAAATGGCTGTATTACCTAGAGCAATACACAGATTTAATACAATCCCCATAAAAATCTGAGTGGTATCTTTTCAAGAAGTAAAACAGAGAAAAAATCATCAGATTTGTATGGAATCATAAAAGACCTCAAATAGCCAGCTCAATCCTAAGAAGAGGAAAAACAAACAAACAAACAAGACTGGATGTATCACACTCCCTGACTTCAATTTATACTACAAATTGACAAGAATCAAAACAGCATGGTATTGGCAGAAAAACATATATGTAGACCAATCAAACAGAACTGAGAACTCAGAAATAAACCCACATATGCATGGACAGATGATTTTCAACAAAGGAGCCAAAAACATACAATGGAGAAAATAAAGTCTCTTCAATAAATGGTCCTGGGAAAATTGGAAAGCCACGTGCAAAAGAATGAAAGTAGACTACTATCTGTCACTACCTATACACCAAAATTAACTCAAAAATGGATCCAAAGACCTAGACTTAAGATCTATAACAATAAATTGCATAGAAGAAAGCATATGTACTAAACTTGTGGACATTGGGTTCAGAGAGGATTTTATGAAATTGACCTCAAAAGCAAGGGAGGTAAAAGCAAAAATAAATGAATGGGACTATATCAAACTTAAAAATCTTCTGCACAGAAAAAGAAACTATCAACAAAACAAGGAGCCGACCAGTGGACTGGGGGAAGATATTTGCAAACTACACCTCCTATAAGGGGTTAATATCCAAAATATATAAAGAACTGATACAACTCAACAAGAACAAAAAATCCAATTAAAAAATGGACAGAGAACCTGAACGGATACTTCTCCCAAGAGACATACAAACTGCCAACAGATATGAAAAGATGCTCAACTTCACTAGTTATTAGGGAAATGCAAATAAAAACCACAATGAGACACCACCCTACACCTGTTAGAATGGCTATTATCAACAAGACAAGGAATAACAAGTGTTGTAGAGGTTGTGAAGAAAAAGGAACCCTCATACACTACTGGTGGGAATGTAGGCTTGTAGAACTACTATGAAAAAACAGTATAAGGTTCATAAAAAAAAAAAAAAATAAGAATACAATTACCATATGACCCAGCAATCACTCTTCTGGATATTTACTCCCAAAATCTGAAAACATTCTTTTTAAAGATATATATTCCCCTATGTTCATTGCAGCATTATTCATGGTGGTCAAGACATGGAAACAACCAATGTCCTTTGATAGGTGATTGGATAAAGATGATGTGGTACATACTATATGCAATGTAATCTTACTCCGCTACAAGAAAAGATGAAATCCTGCCATTTGCAACAAGATGGATAGATCTTGAGATTATCATGCTAAGTGAAATAAGTCCCACAGAAAAGGTCAAGAACCTTATGATTTCATTCATGTGGGATATAAAACTGAAAGCAACAAACAAACAAGATAAACAAAGAAAGAAATATTCATAGACAAAGAACAGTTTAGTTGTTACCAGGGGGTAAGTGGGGAGAGGAATAAAAGAGGGAAACAGGGGTCAAATATAAGGTGATGGAAGAAGAACTGACTCTGGGAGTGAACACACAATGGAATATATAGATGATTTATTATAGAAATGGACACTTGAAAGCTATATAATTTTACTAACCAATATCATCCCAATAAATTTAATAATAAGAAGAAAAAAGGATGGCAGTAAATGTGAGAACAGGAGGTAGAAACAACTGAAAGATACACAATTTCAAATGAACATGCAGAAAATGGTCCTTTTGAAGAGATGGCAACTTGAGCAACCTCATAGCAAAATTATTTCATAATAGCTTTTTCATGCACAGGTGGGATAAGTTATGGAGAGGATTACAATGGGGTGTAGCCTCACTCAGTGATTCATTTCTACAGCTCAGTTCCCAATGTGGAAATTATTTGGGAATAAATTCCACAACTAAAGCAGTGCCTGTGTTTTTTCCATTTTTTAAAATGTTACTGATGTCAAGAAGAGGTCTCAAGGAATCCAACTTTGACCCCTGATGGTCTTGCAAGTGTGCCACTGACTTGACTGTTGAGAGAGAGAGAGAGAAAGGGAGAGAGTCAGGGAGAGAGAGAGAGCAGGGAGAGAGAGATCTCATTTCTCCCCTTGTGCCAAAGGACATGAGAGTGAGTAAATCTTCACAGGGTATGAGATTGTAATAAAGATGTGTGCAAATTTAGATGGAAATTAGGCATGTTCCCAGGGCTCCTGGAAAATTGCCAGCATAGTGCTCAAGACATTGCCTTTATAGACTATGTATATGTTTATTTCTTTGTAAATCCAGTCTACAGAGTTTTCTGTTTATGATTGTTCCCAAGGACATTCTTTCTCCAAGCATTTCTCTAAGCAGATACTCACTCAAAGCCAGTTTTCAAATCATATCAAATGTAATCAGTATTTTCTCTGAATTCTCTCTGTGATATTACTGTTTTGTTCTTTACAATTTTTATTGTGCAATCATCACAGTAAAGACGTGTCAAAGATGCATAGTGTATGTGTGTGTACGGGGGCAATTCCAAATATGGGAAATTAACAGTATTAATTATTATTACTCATGCCCCTCAAACACACTTTAAATGTACTCTTAAAACGTTTTCTGTTTTATGTTATAGTTTAATTCCTTAATGCTCTTTACATTTTACGTATTTAGAGTTTGAGTTGTTCTTGGAAAGTACAATATTATAGTGTAAGTGGAAATGTAGGCTATTAATTGCTGAAAAGAGAAATGCTGTTATTTCCAAAATACTTAATTATATCAATCTGTTTTTCTCATTCTTTCATTTTAGTAATTTCAAAAAGCATATACTAAGGCCAGAAATATTAAACCAGCTTGAGTTAAAGAAGGTTACAATAAATTGTAGTTTCCCTAAAAGACACAAATAAGCTTAAATCAGTGACTTATATTCTTTTTTGATGGTTTTCTATCTTTATATATAATTCTACGTTTCTTCAAAGTATTGCAGTTCTAAATATAAACATGTATTATCCAGAAAGAAATAACTCATTCTGAGACTCAGTAGTTATAAAACAGGAGAATATTTAGTTTTGGACCTATTTAAACTCTCATGATCTTAGTACATACATAAAGTGAACTATTAATCTATTTTTTTGTCTTCTTTGTACTTTTATAATATTATTCAGCATGGAATCACTGGCTATGGCACAGTTATTTATTAATTTACATTTTATGTTGATTTTATTAAATATTTATATTATTTTATTAATAATAGCTTTTCATAAAATAAAATAGGTGCCCTACATATGTATTTTATATTCCTGTTTTCTGAATTTATTTTAGAGAATAAAGAAAGCATTTTGGTTAGAGATTTGGAGAAAGAGCTATTTTTTAAAGCAGAGAATCAACTCTGGGCTGGAAATCCAACCACTGGTTCTTTTTCTGGCTCCAGGGTCCAGCTAAGGGCCTCAGGTAAGGGTCGCTACCTGTCTCTAAGCCAACAGAAGAATGTTTGTCTTGCATCTCTATCTCAGAGGATTGCCTTCAGAATCTGGCAAGGAGCTATAAAAATATTTTGAAGAATAAGAACATGAAATTCCCTTGTATTCAAATAAATTAACTGTTATTTTTAATTGCTCTGTTGAAGTAATACTGCTATTCTCAATTTTCTGGAATGTTTTACAGTAAAGATTAAGTGCACCTATTATACCAATTCTAGTTTCTGAGATATTGGAGGTGTTTTGTCCTCTCAAGATTTTGGTTTGAGAATTATATAGGTTGAAATAGTAATAAACTGGGCTGATATTTCATTTATTTGTGATGTTAGTTTAACCAAGCAATTGGTTACCCATTATATGCAGTTTCAGGGCAGGGAATTCAATGAGGAGTTTAATAACAGAGGTTTTAAATGGGTGCATTAGTACTTATTCTCAGTTCCCATTATAGCTCATGGTCGTGCATTGAGATGACTACGGGTGGTAAAATTACATAGTTAAGGGCTTTGGGAGGTGAGCTAGCAATAAATTTGAGTCAGTGAAAAGACTAAAACTGAGAAGAATAAGTATCACTGAAAAAATAAAACATAGAGCAGATACCAGCAAAATACTTAGATTAGCCTTTTGGCAGTTGGATTGGTGACTCTGCTAGAATGGCCTTCTGTCTTCCATTTCTCCAATCTCATCTTTCTTTTGTTGAAAATCCAAGTCATCATTCTTCCTGAGAGAGGTTTTCCATTATATGCCTCTTTCTTTCCAGTTTTTATTTTTTTAGTGATAGACAGATGTATATAATTTGAAGTATCAAATAGTTCAAGTTTATTAAAGATGCTTTAATTGACTTTCCCACTTCTCATTGAAGCAATGAATTTCAACTCCATTAGCTCTGTATGATAAACAACACGTATGTATTTTTATTTCTCAAATGTACAGCTCTAGGTACTAGCTCTACAATAACTTCCAAAAAAAAGGGGTTTAGCACTCTTTCTTTCCTATAATTGCTTTCCTCCCACACCAAATTCTTGGTTCTTCCTCTCCCCTATTCTCAAATTTTATAATATTTTGAGTCAGATCAATATATAGTGTATATATTATTATGGCTATATAAATGCTATCCACATCTGGATACACATATATACATATACAAATATATATGTATATGTATATGTATGTATATATATACACACACACACACATATATAATGTATGTATACATATATAATATGTAATGTTTCCTTCCTTCCCTTTTTTCTTATTTAGTTTTTGTTTGTTTGCTTGTTTTGTTTTACTAATAAGTACTTATCACTATTTCTATTCCAAACTCATCTCCAGTTGATGAAATCTCCTCCCAGTGTGTTGAGAGCATGAGGAATGTTATTAGTGTCAGCTCTCTCTCTCAGTGGCTTCTAACCTCTTCGTCTGTACAGGGAGGCTCTGTGCTTGGTGCCTAGGTGTTACCTTTGCCATCTCGTTGTGCTGGCACACTGTTTTAGTCCCCATGTTTTCTCTGTCAGCTTAGGCCCTCATGTTCTTGAAGCACATCCTCTAAGGGTTTTCTGAGAAAAAAATACGTGCGAGAGAACAGTGTTTGAGAGTATTCATGTATTAAAATATCTTTATATGAGTAGTGTTTTTTGTATAAAATTCTGAGTTGGAAAAGTTACTTCCTTTCAGAATTTTAACAGTATCATTCTGCTTTCTTTTAACTTCTAGTGTCACTATCGATCCAAAGTCATTTTAATTGCTTCTTTGTTTTTCTTTGTAGAAGCTTGTAAGAGTTTCCCTTTGCTTTTCATATTCTGATATTTCATTGTAGTTTGCCTTGCTGTGTATTTAATGACATCCATTATGGAGGGCATTTAGTAAGTTCTTTCAATCTGGAAGCTTATGTCATCCATTTATGAATATTGTCTTGACATATTTTTGTACGATTTCCCTCCTTTGTCCTCTTTTATCTGGAATTCCAATTATTTGGATAAGGGTTACCTGGACTGACCCTCTAGTTTTCTTATTTTTCTCCCCACTTTATATCCTTATTCTCTATCTTCTGAGAGATTTCCTTAACATTATGTTCTACGCTTCTTTGAGCTTTAATTTCTGCTATTATATTTTTCATCTTCAAGAGCACTTTTTCTCTGATTATTCCTTATTACTATCTAGTTATTATTTCACAAATGCAATATCTTCTTTTTATCTTTGAGAATATTAATTAAAGCTATTTTTTTGTGATTTGTTTTTCCTTTTGTATAAAATCTGTTTCCTCAAGTGCTTCCATGTACCTTCTCTTTGATTATTTCAGTCTCTCTTTTTCATGTTAGACATTCCTTTAGATGCCCAGACAGTCTTAATTACCTGCTAATATTTAAGAATGGGACATTACAAAGTTTCTTACAGGCTGTGAGCATGTGAATGGGGTTTGTCAACTATGGCTTCCTCTGTAAGTTTATCTGGCTGGGGCATTTTATTAGGGAACACTTGATGTCAAAATCTTTGGATTTTCTTCTCTTGGGTTTGTGTATTTTCCAGAGAGATAACTCCTCTATTCTCCTGCCTAGAGATTACAGAAGTGACTGGCGGTATTTGGAGAAGCAGAGGGGCTATACGAAGTGAAGAGGAAAAAAAGCAGTTGGTCATTTTACTCAAATCATCTTACTTTCTCTGTTATCCTTTGATGGCAATGTATTTCTCCCAGTCATCCAGGCTCAGAAGCTTAAAACTCTCCTAAAGTATTATTCCTCCTTTATTTATAAATCCAAATTAATAGCCACATCTTATCTTCCTACTATATTGCAAGCTATTTTTAGCAGAATCTAGTAGTCAGAGCAACATGGTAGAGTGGTTAATAGCATGGAATGCAAAAAAAAAAAATAAATAAATAAATAAATAAATAAATAAATAAATAAATTCCTAAGAAAGGACATACAACAATGTTTTCCTTACCTCATCAAGGTATAAGTTTTCCTGAATGAGGGAGTTTTCCCACCTGATAGTTAACCTAGTCCTTGGATACAAAACAAAACAAAATAAAAACCAAAGAGATGGAATGCAGATCTGGGCTTGAATCTTGATTCTGCCACTTGCTAGCTGTGTGAAATTTTCAATACCTTTATCATTTCTGAGGCTTAGTTTTTAGTACTTCCCAGGATTTCTTCAAACCTAAAAATTGACATTAGATTTTTTTCTGAAAAAGAAACATTTCTATGTATATTGTACAATTTGTTATACTTTAGATTTAGATTATATTTTTAAAATCTAAGCAATTTTATAAATAAAACATTATTTTAATCTGCATCTTTTGTTTTGATTTGCCACAAATCATTTTTTTTCTTTAATACTCTGCTTAACTGTAATCTTTTAAAATTTAGTAGTAACAGTTTTTCTTTCACCATGAATTACTTGACCTTTACTTCTAAATATCCTAATTATTGATCGATATTTTTCTAGTTTCCAAGGTCTTTATGAGTTACTCATCTTTCCATTCACTTAGAAATGTTTTTCTTTGGGTTACATTTGTCTCCTAGAACTTTTGTTTTATTAGTGAGTGACCTACATAATGGAGTGTTTTACATGGTCAATACCTATTCATTTCACTCTTCCTTAACAACTCTGAAAACCTTTCTGATAAATGGATGTGTAGGAAGTGCTGTCTAGTGCGCATATAAATTTTAACTGTTCCATTCATCAGCAGTGTGTGTAACAGTAATTAGTGTAAAATTGCAGTCCATGGGAAAAAGCTAGGTGTGGCCCATCATTAATGGAAGTGGTATGATGTGGTGTCAAGTGTAAGTGAAGTTGTACAGAGACAATGTTTTGTTTCTGAAAGAGATTCAGGAATTGGTACCATGCTCTGTTCCTATTGTATGTAGGCTCTATTGAATGAAGATAGTATAATGTAAAAGCATTTAAGAGCAGCCTGCTCAAGAAGGAATTGAGGCTGAGGGATTGCTCCCACAATAGCACCAGTAAAGTCGTCCTTTTCATTTGAGTTAAAGGGAATCTGAAATATGTTAAGACAGAAATACTCTTTTGTAATGGCAAGTTGGATACTAAAATATGATTTCTTCCTTGGTGCTTGACAGTATTGTGGGAATTGGTGGTTTTAAAAGCCACTTTTCAAACATAGCTAAGATGCTCTGAATTTGACTGTGGTCAGAGAAAGTTTTCTAAGGTTAGATTGCTTCTTAGAAATATTCTTTCACCTTTACTTATTTATTTTTAAACTTCCACATGCTTTGTAAATAAACCTTTGGAATTATATATTAAATGCCTCAAAATGTATTTCCTAATATGAAACACAATATTTTAGCTCTTTTTTACTTATGGTTAGTATGTGAAGATCCATGCTCTGTAGTGCAGATAATCCTGGTTCTTCTCACCTGTGATTTAAAAACACGTTACTTCTTTAGAGACAAAGCATCAATTATAGATTTGAAAGATCTTCCTTTTGTGTTATATTTTCTTGTTTGCCTACCAGCATAGTACATTTTCTAGTTCTAACAATGTTATTTTGTGTCAAATATGGTTTACTCTAAAAATCATGTAGACATAAAATGACAGAGGTTATCAGCTCATAAGCCAAAACGCACAGAGGTGATTTAGCATAAATGAAAGCATGACATCATGGGGAACAATTGTCTGGTAACAGGTAATGTGCTCAGATCTGTGGTGCATGTCTCTTACCCATATTACTTGGAGATGATTCTCCTACTCAACAAGTACTGCATCTGATGGTGTGTATGCAAGGGATTCCTGGTTTAAACTCTCCCACTTAAGATAGTTTCTCTCAAGGAAGAGCCTCCAGACTCACAGTGTGGTAGACAAGCAATTGTTTATGCTTGTTTCCTTTTAGGCTTGTTGACCTTAAACGAATAAACAGATATTTCTCGAGCAATAAAGGGAACAATAAAGAATTGTAATTTAGGCCATGCAGTCTAACAGAGAAGACACACATAAGTGCAGAGAAGCAAAGGGAAAGTATGCTGTTTTATGGAATTAGGAGAGGCTGTTGGAGTCTCCCATTGGCTGAGCTGTTACTGGGCAAGGAGGAATTTTTTCGTCCTCCAGCTGAGGTAATAAAGTACAGTTGACACTTGAATAAAACAGGTTTGAATTGCACAGGTTGAACTATGTGGGTACCTTTAGATTCAGATTTTTTTCAGTTGACCCATGTAATTCAAACCCACGTTGTTAAAGGGTCAGCTCCACAGTTAGGAATCTACAAATGTGAAGGACTGACTGTAGTTATATGTGGATTTTCGACTGGGTGAGGCGTTGGTACCCCTAATTCCTGAGTTGTTCAAGGGTCAACTGTAGTATCACTACCTTTTGGAGATGAAAAGGAAATAATATGTCTCTTCCTTTTGGGGTCAGTAGTGCGTGCTGAGTGATGCGTGCGTGAGAGTTTTCTCCTCTAGCCTCCTGACTCTATTTTAAAAGAGGTTTCTGTTTATTACTTTTTAAAGGATCTAAGAAGCTTGTAAGAGTGACACTTTTTGTTTTATTTTTGTTCATCTATTTCTATATGTACGTATATGTACATGCATGCACTCAAATATACAGCTGTCCTTCTATCATCTATCTAGCTATTATCTAGCTACCTATCTATTTATCTATCTATCCATCTATCTATTATGTATGCCTCTCTATTTTGCATAAATGTAACCACAAGCATGCTTTAAAATTTCTGTTGACTTTAAATATATAAATATGTATTTATGTATATAATATACATATGTATTTTATGCACACATATATATGATGCCAACAAAATTTATACACCTTTTAAGAAAGGAAAGAGCTGTTAAAATTGTAATACACTCATTACATACCAATAACTAAAGATGAATGCAAGTCACATTTGACTTCTGCAATTAGAAGAGGTGCTCAAAGTGGTTACCATAAGTGTAATTTTAATATAATTTTTTTCCTTTTTTAAAATGTGTATACATGTTTTTGGCACCCTCTGTATGTATAATTGATTTAAAAAATGATTGGTCAATAGATACTATTGTATTTATTTTACAACAATATACATTATGTTCACTTCTGTGTATAACATTTTATTAAATATTTCTCCAAGACAACTGATACATGCCTAATTAATTATTTTAATAGCTTACATAATATTTATGGTAAAGATAAACCATAATTTATTTAGCCATCACTCCTATTAATAGTCATTTATCCATTCCCAACCAACCTCAGTATTGAGATATTACAAATAATGTTCTTGAATACACCTCTAAATACTGTTGGTTTTATTTCTACAGGGTAGATTATAATAAATGGAATTTGTGGTTGATATGTGTATATATATACATATATATATATATATATATATATGTATATATATATATATATATATGTATGTATGTATGTATATATATATCTATCAAAAATACAGTGAATGTTTAAATAAAAAAATATTTACAATAAAAGACATATTGCCATTAATCCCCCTCAGAATAATCTCCCTTGCTTCAAAAACACTTATCCCATCATTCTTGTCACTTTCTGAAGCAGTTCTGGAAGTCCTCTTTTGTGAGTGTCTTTAGTTGTGCTGTAATTGCTGCCTCGATGTCCTGAATCAATTCAAAACGTTTACCTTTCATGGTCATTTTGATTTTGGAGAAGAGCTTGGTGCCAGATCTGGTAAGTACGGTGGCTGATGACACACCATAATGTTTTTATTTGACAGAAATTTCTGTACCAAAAGCAATATGTGACATGGAGCATTGTCATGATGGAAGATGATTTACAGCACACTTTAAAACAAACCTTCTCTCAACCACAGCTCACACCTGACTGACTGCACTAATCAAGTTGAAACTTGTCACACACTTCCCACGTTGAAGATCCCTGCCTTTCTGTGGGATGGCACTCAACAGCAGCATCTGCTGTATTCTTGTATTTTTTGATCACAATGGAAAGTCTCCATGTCATACATTGCTTGTGGTATATAGCAATTTCTGTTAAATAAAATCATTATGGTGTGTACTTATCCATCTTATTCACTGGATCTGGAGCCGTGAGACTTCTGGTTCTTCCCCAACATTAAAATGATTTAGGACATTGAGGCAGCCACAACAGTGCAACTAAAGACACTTACAAAAGAAGACTTCCAGTTCTGTTTCAGAAAGTGGCAAGAATGGTGGGATAAGGGTGTTTGAACGAAGGGGGTGTATTTTGATGGGGATTAATAACAATGTGTCTTTTACTGTAATAATTATTTTTTTCTATTTAAACATTTACCAGGTTGTTTTATCACTATATATATATATATATATATATATATATATATATATATATATTTATAATAATTAAAATTTTTCTATTTAAACATTTACCAGGTTGTTTTATCACTATATATATATATATATATATATATATATATATATATATATATATAATTATAAGAATTCAAATTCCTAGTAGGAATTACACTTTAAAAAAGTTTGCAATTTTTATGGATGCAAAGTGATATCTCATTATTAAATAACATGCTTTTCCTCAATTAGCAATTCGAAGTCTTTATATATAATATAATATCATATAATAAATATAATGTAATATATATATATATATATATATATATATATATATATATATATATCTTTGCATTTGGATTCACTCCTCTGTAAATTGCCTACAAATCCTTTCTTCATCTTTCCATAGTGTGGGAAGTATCCTCTAAGATGACCTCAATAATGCCTGCTTCATGACATTTGCACCTTTGGGTAAACTTCTTTTGAATGTGTGCTGGATTTAGTTATTAGCTTCTAACAAATAGAATGCAGAATTAATGGAATGGGATTAGGTTATAAAAAGCCTGCAACCTTTCTTCTTGAGTGTTCTCTCAGCCAGTGGGAAGTCAGCTGCAATGTCTTGAGGCAGCCCTATTGGAGATGTCCGTCTGATGAAGGAACGAAGCCTGCTAAAAATCATGTGAGTGGGCTTGAAAGCACATCTCACCTTCTTAACTGAGACTTATGAATCTGTAGTGGCCAAAATCTTTATTGCAATTTTATGAAAGTTCTAGAGCAAGAAGAACCTAGCTGAGGCAATACGCAATATCTGACCCACAGAAACTGATAAAATGAATGTTATTTTAACCTCCTAAATTTTGGGGGCAATTTGTTTTGGAGCAATAGACAACTACTACATAGAGTGTTCTTATATTTTTTTCTCAGTAGTTTATAGCTGCCACTTATGGTACTTACCTACAACCTTTCACGTACTTTGCAGATATTTTTCTAACTCTGACATGCGCATATTGGCTTTATTTATGTCATATTTGGCTAAATAACTTAAGTTTGCATAGGCAAATATTACCTGTGTTGCTCTCTTTTTAAAAACCTTTCAGCCTAACAGGTAAGATAGAAGATACTCTAAATTTTTTCTATGATTTTTATTGTTTCACATTTTATACTTAAACTCTGCTGGTTCCAGTGGTGTATTGTAATATTTTCTTGCCAGATTATTGTTCTCCTCACTGTTTGGTGCCAGCTTAACTTCTGGCTGACTTGTGCAGTGGCAATCTCGCACATAATGGAAGGGTTTATTGTGCACATCTGGAACTTGTAGTGTTCTGCTGGTAAATGCTGGTCTCCTTTAGGGCAGGAAATGGAAGCCTCTCTGTTCCTACTCTTCTTTATAGCAGAAATTTGGACTTCTAGTCTCTGTGGTTGGGAGAACTCAGTTTAGCAACTCTTGGCTTCTCTTAGTTCTGGGCAACCAGCCTGCCATAACCACTATTTCTCCCCCTGGGGTCTGCAGATCTCTTATACCTGAAGATGCGACACTCCTGTTGGGCCCAGCAGGGGCTTGGCTCTGAAGAAATGGTTGATAATTTGATGAGTTGTAGAAAGGCAACAACAATAATGCATGTCAGATGTCTTCTTCCCAGCTTCTTGCCTCACTCCAATCCTTACTCACATGATGAGTTTCATGTAGTTTGGGCTGTGTAGGATATATTACTAAGGTGTTCAAGGTTATAAAATTGAGATCGTTGAAATAAGCATAAAAAATAATCAAGATATGTCATTTACCAACCCCTGAAACTGGAAAACTATAAGTACCAAGTGTATATTCCATTGAAATGGAATAGGGAGTCCAGACATTTGGAAATTAACACCGAAAAACTTAGGCTTCCTTTTCAAATTTAAATGATAATGTTTCCCAAAGAAAAGACTTTTTGAGGGTACTAGATTTTATTCTTCTTTTTGTAATATATAAGACCTTTTATTGAGCATGTTTAAAGAGAAGAAGTAATTAAACAAAATGTAAGGTAACGTTTTCAAGTATTTTGAGGAAATTCAAGTAATATAAGTCCCATGAGTCTATTATAAAATGAAAATAACAATGAAGCAAACTTAAAATTTAACTGAAGGTGAACTTCACTGAAAGTAAATTTTACTTAGTTATTCTTTCAATTGGTGCTTCAGTTGAAATGATTTGTTTTATCAAAAATTTAATTATGTGCTCTACATTATGTATTCTACTAATACATTTAAAGTGATTTACCTGATTAACAATACTAAAATTTGTATGTAGGTTGGCTCTATGATTTTCAATGCAATCAATATTAAGTGTGCAAAGATCACAATTGGTAGATGTGACAAATATTATAGTAAATTTCTCAATTAGAGCAACTTTAAAACAATCATGAAAATTATGAATTAAAGAAAACCCAGATTGTCAAAATCAATTTGCTCTTTTGGGTGGATTTACCAACCCACTATGAAATATTCTAGGCTAGAGGATTTTGTGGGGCCAAGTGATACCTCTGCCCTGGGAGTAAATTGGGGCTTGAGACTGGAAAAACAAAATGAGATAAAACAGAGAAATGCTGTTTCTATATATGATCTTCTTCTTGTAGAGCTACACAAATGGCAATTTAGAGGCTGTCATGAGGGAAATGGTGGTAGCCACTGTTTTTTTCTTTTTAAATAGAGGGATGTGGGTCTCATAAATTTTGCTATATTGTAGCAATGCCTATAGTTGTTTTATCTTCTTGAAATACTGGCATTTTTATGAATATCTAATGTCCTTCTTTTTCTCTTGCAACAATATTTGACTTAAAGTCTACTTTGTCTTATATTAGTATAACAATTCCTGCTCTCCTTTTGTTACTATTTGTATGGAATATCTTTTCTGTTCTTTCACTTTCAGCACATTTGTGTCTTTGGATTTTATGTGAGTCTTATGTAAATATCAGATAGTTGGATTATGCTTTTTTTTTAATCCATTGTACCAATCTGTTCCTTTTAATTGGTGAGTTTAATCCATTTACATTTAAAGTGACTACAGGTTTCCCCCACAATCCAAAAACTGAGTTCCTATGAAATCTTCAGATGCTCAAATGAAGTAAGTGAAGAGTATCCCCTTGGTTTCTGAAAGTTCATGTTACCCCACCTCACTTCTATAAAATACCTATATTAGTATAGTAACGACTTTTTTTGGTAATAGCTAAAATCCTCTTTGGATTTCCTTTGGTTAACAAAAGCAAGTACTAATGTCGATGTTTCATAAAAGTGAAGTGGCAAAACACAAATTTTCAGAAAGCAGAGGATACTTGTACTTATAAGGAAGGATTTACTTCTGCCATTTTCAAGTTTGATTTCTACGTCTTGTGTGTTCATTCTTCTTCAAACCTCTATTTTTTGCCCTCTTTTTTAATTAGTTGATTTTTTTCTAGTGTTCTGTTATGATTCCCTCTTCACTTCCTTTTCTGTGTTGCTTTTTGTTATTTTCTTAGAGGTTATTCTTGAGAATACAATTAACATCATAAATGTTTACCAATTTAGTTTGAATTGATGCCAACTTAACTTCAATAGTATATAGAACCTCTACTCCTTAACAGGTCTACCCTCCACCATTTTGTGTTGTTAGTGTCACAAATTACATTTTTTTACATCATATGTCCATTAACATGGATTCATAATTATTATTTTATACATTTATCTTTTAATCATATAGAAAAAAGGAGCAGCATAAAACAAAAATATAATAATGCTGGATTTTCTATTTACCTTTAGTTACCTTTACTGATTTTTCTTTTTTAATTTCTTTGTATGGCTTTGAGTTACTATCTAATGTCTTTTAATTTTAGACTGAAAAGCTCCCTTTACCATTAGTTGTAGGAAACATCTAGTAGTGATGGACCCCCTTGACCTCTGTTTATCTCAGAATGTCTTAATTTTGCCTTCATTTTTCAAGAATAGTTTGCCAGTCATAGATTTGTTGGTTGATAGTTTTTTTTTTTTTTTTTTTTTTGGTTGTTTGTTTGTTTTGTTTTTCATTCAGCACTGTAATACCTATGTCATTCCTTACTTTCTGGCCTCCATGATTTCTGATGAGAAGCTGGCTATTAGTCTTATTGAGGATCACTTGTATACGATAATATACATCTCTCCTTTGATGCTTTCAAAAATCTCTCTTTGCTTTTCAACAGTTTGATTATAATGTGTCTCTGTGTGGATTTCTTTGTATTTCTTCTAAGTGTTGGTAGAGCTTCTTGGCTATGTAGACTTGTGCCTTGCACCAAATTGGGGGTGTTTTAAGTCATCGTTTCATCAAATATTCTTTTTCTCCCTTTCTTAGTCTCTTTTCCCTCTGGAACTCCAATATTGTGTATATTAATGTATTTGATGTTGCACCACTTGTATTTTTTGATATGATCATTTTTCTTTATTTTTTCTTGTATGTTCATCAGACTAGATTATTTCAATTGACAAGTATTCAATTTCTCTGATTCTTCTGTAGGCTTAAATTTTTGTTTAACCAATCTTGAAAATTTTACATTTCAGCTATTGTACTTTATAGCTCCAGGAAATTTATTTATGTCCCTTTACTTGATAATATTCTCTATTTGTTCTCTTGATTTCTTTTAGTTGTTTGCTGATGGATTTCTTTAACTCTTTCAACACTGTGAAGACAGTCGATTTAAGATCTTTGTCTACCAGATTTAATTTCTAGGCTTCCTCAGGTATGGTTTCTGCCAAATTTGTTTTATTTTGCGAGTAAGGCAGACTTTCCTATTTTTTACATGTCTCATAATTTTTGGTTGAAATCTGGACATTTTCATGTTGTAATGTGGTAACGCTGGAAATCAGATTTTACTCCTTCCCCAGAGTTTGCTGTTGTAACTTGTTGTAGACTGAAGTTGTCCATTTGTTTAGTAAGGTTGTCAAACTACCTTTGCAAAGACTGTATCCTTTGTCATGTGTGGTCACTGAAGTGTCTGTTCTGTTATACCAGGAGTGAGCCAGTGACTTGAAAGTGATTTCCTTAAATGCCAGAATTTAGCAGCTCCTTTTTTCAGTAAGCACTCTCATGGTTGTTGTAAGATTTTGTATTAGTATCCAGAGTTTCAAAACGGTTGATTCTAAAAGTTTTTGCTAACTTAGTAATTCTTCCACAGAGGCATGGATCTACGGAGCTCCTTGCTCTATCATTTTTGGTGATGTACTTCTTATCAAAGTTATTTTATTCACTTTGGGAAAAATGAATTAGATGCTGGGATATTATTTTCTCATATCCTCTGTGTTTGTTACTGTATAAGTCTTCAATAAGTTTTCCTCTTATGATTCTCATGAACATAGGCTCAAGATGAACATGCAGATGTGAAATAACCATATAAAAATTAAATTAAAAATTTTTCTGTCTATATTACCAAAAATACAACTTGGAATCATGGGAATAGCCTTTTGAGTGATTTTTTTTTTCCCCTGCTTGTTTTGGGACTGTTATAATCTTAAAGAGTTTGAAGATAGTTAATTTAACTCTTATTTATCTATCAATTTATTTGTTTAATATTTTAGTAATACAAATTATTTTATTTGTTGCTGATATTCCAATAGTCTTAATGATTATGGAGTTAGAAACTTGACTTTCTATAAACTGTAGTTCTATAATTCTATCTATTTAACTAATGAAATAGACTAGTATTTTTGTCAAAATTAAAGAAAGAGTTTTGCAAAATATCTCACAGAAATCATGAGATTCATGATATAAAGTTTCTTTTCTAAAGAAAAATGTTCATTAATCCATAATATATATTGATGTCATACTACTTGGAAAATGTATAGTATGTATACAGAGTGATTTTAAATCTATATAAAAATAATTTAATCTTTGTTTATTCTCTACCATAAAAATGCCTTAGGGGGAGATAATTTAATTTCAAATAGTTGAATTTATTTTTTTATACACATCGATTATGTTGTACTTAAATATGAAAATATGATAATGATGAATAAACTGGTATGAAATATTCTGCTGGTGCTTTTGAATAGCATGTCTTTAATGTGGCAACTCTTAACAGTTAAAGGAACTTTGACAGTTAAGTAATCCCTTCACCACTTAAGTACAACAGGATTTTATTATTAAGTACACTGCCTGGAAATGGTGTCCTTTTTTCATTCACACTATAAACAGTTTTGTTAGACTGGTAATCCTGCTTGTCAGATTTGTTCACTGTTTGATATTAATCAGTAGGTTTATAAAAGGTGCAGCACTGTACAGAAATGAACAGAAAATACATTATAAATAATGTTTCCATAAATCACACAGAGTCAGATATTTCTAACTCTGAGGTGTACAGAATATTTTGACATTTCGTGGGTGGTTTGATAGCGTGCTACTAAACCAAAAGTTTAATAGCAGAGCTACTGTCCATTTCATTACATGACTATAGAATTGACTCTTCCAGAATAAACTAGTTCACATTTCATGGGACATCTTTTTTCTTTTTTTTTTTTTTTTGGTGTTTAATGTTTAACTTTTAAAAGCTTGCATTCTTCTAGAATACACACAATAAAAATACTGTGATTATATTATGAATTACAAAAGTATAAGCCATGAATGCTTATATTACATATGTCTTCATCTTCTTTAAATTTCTTTCTATAGTTCAGAAAACTTTCAAATATTACTTTACCCAAATAGTCCACTGTATAATCAAAAATTTCACTCACCAAAATATGATTTGTTTCTCTAACTTGCAAATACTGAGACTGATGTGGAAGTGCTTTTAAAATTTGTTAGAAACTCCAGGGTTTAAAATATGTAGCCAGGGGGTGGTTATGAGGGGAATCACTGAATTAACAACTACTTAATATAAAATGTTGGAAAATGACTCATGATAATTGGGTATAATTCCTGGATGAACATATAGGTATCTTTGTTAGTTTTACAAATAGGTTTTCATTTCCAATATATACAGGTTATAGAAATGAATATATAGACAGTGTCCAAAAATTATTTGGCCTAAAATGTGCTTTGACCTCTCACTGTTCACTGCATTTTTCAAAGCCCTCCCAGCTTTCCCCATGGCTATCTATTTCTCCTGCTCACAAGTTTCAAGAGACTGGCAAATTTCAAATGTTCTTCCATGTTGAGCTTGTGTTTCCAAATTGCACAAGGTTATTGTTTGGTTCTTTCTTCTCTCCTCTTTGCACTCTTGTTTTCTTCTTCAGCCCCTGAATCTTGATATTTCCTTGCCTGATATTTTCCTCCCAGATGTGATTTGGCTGTACAGTGGCATTGGCCAGATCTTGGCTGTTGCTGGAGGGCAGTGGACAACCCAGAGAGACAAGGAGAATAACAAGATAAGAAATGTATATGTCCATTTTTAACAAGAGGAGAAACTGGTTAGTCTTGAGTCTACAGTAGGATTGATTCCTTAATCCATTGTTTAATATCTGTTATATTCCTTAAATGACTAGCATACAGATATGAACGAGATGTAGTCTTTGAAGACTTCTACCACCAAGCCTTTCACTATCTATTGACAGAGAGGTTAAGAATTCTTACCAGACCTGATTTACACTGTACTTTCTTTGGTTTTTCTTTTTATGAGTGTGCGATTGCTGGTAGAAATGCAGCCAAGCAACAGGTATTTCAGAGTCTGTTCAGTTGTGTTAGGTGCATGAACATGTGAACTCAGAGTCAGGAATTGGAAGATCTGTACTGCAGCATGCATTTGGACCACGGCAGCAGAATATATTCTCAGATACATTATGAAATTGATCATATATGTGATGAATTATGAACCAGAAAGCCAGGCTTCTTATGGATCCACAATTACCACTATGGCCTCCACCAGTCTCTAAAACCTCTGAGCCTCAATTTCTTTATTATTAAAAAAAGGTCACACTCTGGTTTCTCAAGTCTCTTTCTTCTTTAATAGCTATATGATGATACCGAATATGATATGTCTTCACAGTAGATGCCAATATAAAAAGAGAAGCTAAACTATGAAATGGGGGAGAAGAGGTGGAAGCAACTGTTTTTTTCTAGAGAAAACATATTACATATTATGCGTAATGATAGAAAGGGGAAGAAAGGAAATAATAGACCAATTACTTTTCTTAGTGAGTAAATGTTTGCAGTTTCTAAGTTTATTCCTGAGATATAGAACTTCTTTTATAGATTTTAGGCATGACATGGAACAACTTAGATATATAATAATTCAGTTTGCTTCTCTTTTGGTATTATTTTTATAAGATCAAGAATATCACTGATATTAATCCATTACTGGACATTTTTATTCAAAGGTTTAAAAAGTACACTTAAGTATTATCTGGGGTAGACTTGTATTTAGTAGGAAACATAAACACAGAGAAACCATAATCCTGGTGTAATGTAGGAATCTAATTAAGACTAATGAGGCAACATTAAATTTAATGTATGATGCATTTTATATGTCTCACCATTAGAGCTGTAGCAAGCTGTTCATCAGAGTCGATCTTTGGTGACTATTCCCCTACAGGCATTCTTCAGCAATTTGCGTTTAGGCCACAGTACTGGGCTTGCAGACAAGCCAACACAAAAACAACCATGAGGAGGAGGGTGCCGATGGAATCCTCAGCTGGTAGACTCAGCTGGCCAATAAATCCACATACGTTTATGACGTGGAAAATGTTCTTCTAGGTTGCAAGACCTGACTATTGCATTTAGAGACACCAAGACTCGTAGTCAATGACGGAAGAAATTAGTCCAATTGAGGAGAGAAGTAGGACAGAGCAGGGAACAGAGAGAGAAACAAGAGATAATGGTTTTACTAGATTCCTAAAATTTGGGGCCATTACTGGTGTGAAGAGACTGAGGAGGGTCTGAGGAGAAGAATCTTTCATGATGGAATTTGTACCAGAGCTTAGCTGTGTGCACATAGGTACAAGAGAAGGGGACTTGGTTCCTGGAAATCTAGAATTAAGAGGGTTTCACATAACATGATAAACATCTACAATACCTAGCACATGTTTATTGTGGGTTTTGTGTGTACTAAGCAGTGTTTCAAGTGATTAATGTGTATTATCTCATTTAGTTCTTACAATAACCCTACGAAGTAGCCATGATTATTGCCTCCATTTTACATGCAATGAAACTGAAGCAGAGGGAGATGAAGTAAATAGTTACACAGTTAGTTAGAGGCCAAGTCGATGATGAACACAGGAATCTGGATCATAGCTTGAACCCCTAAAGCTAGAGAAATGGGCTTATATTTCCATATAAGCCCACATCTGCTAAGATCAGGCCTATATTCTCTATTGCAAAATGACAATTTCTTTGTTTATTTTAAAATTAAAATATCTATTGTAATTTGGCTCCTTAAATAGAAACCTGAAGTTTTCTGAGTTTGGGTCATTCTGACCTGAAACTTTTATAAATGGTTTATAAAATTATAACCTTTCTAGATGTGGAATGTTTCTGCTTTAAAGAGTAATGGTTTATACTTTCGAATTGTTTGTTTGTTGACATACATGCTTTGCACAAAGTTTCTGAAAGTTTGAGTTCTTTGCTTTCTGGATCCTGCTGGTCTCAGGGGACAGTGATTCAGATTTGTTGCTAGATGGTTCAGGCAGAGGACAAACCCTGTATATCCATGGAAGGCCATGGCCAAAACTCACTTACTGACTAACCAGTGATATGAAGTGCAGCATTATGGGAATTAGAGGGCTGATGCTCAAAAGGAAAATAAAAATACTTTTTGCTGCTTTAAATCATTCCTTGCCTATCTTAATTCCTTACACCTCTTTTCTGTTGGCAAAACACTGTTACACAAATGACAACTTTAGAGTTAGTAAGCAGCAGAGCTCAGAGGCTAGGCTGTGTGGCTCCGGGACCCACATTCTTTACTCACTGCACTGCCTATTAACCTGACAGTGATTTTCCTTGGTTAACTTCAAGAATTTCACTCTCAATTACTTTAGTAACTATTAAGCTAGAACTTTTTATACATGTAAGGCAAACTGAAAAATGTGGTTAGCTTGAAGGTGACCGAAACCTCTCTTGGACAGAAATGTACACTGATGGAGTTCTAGGTCACCATTTTCAATGAAGTGCATATATACAGGATAAAATCCAATGCTTTAGTGGCTATGAATTATGGATTAGCTTAAACATGTACTATTTGATTTAGAGCCTCCAACAAAGGATTTTTTCTTTATGACTTACGTAGCTACAGGCATTTCACACTATGATGATTACGTGGAAAACTCTCAATCAGTTGGTCAATTCAATTTCTGCATACTAATACAAAACGTGAAAGATGATCCACTTCGCTTAGAAAAAAAATAGTTTCAAAAAATATCTCATCATAGTTAGGGATGGGTTACCTGTCTCTCCTTTGAAACTAGTGTTTCAGCAATGATTGTCCAGTGGTTCCACAGACATTTCTTAAGTGACACCTGTGCCCTCTCCTTTTTTTGGATTCATGATTTCTTGAAAACCATTCTTCAATCGTTGTTTTACTTTCTGTGTTTTAATGTGGTCTATGGGGTTCATTAGATCCAGCAGGTTAATGGCATCAGCTGAGTTTAGGTTTCATGGCAGCTGAACCTCACCATTGCTAATCACTTAGCTAGCATATGCCAATATCATGGTACCTAATGACTCCTTCTGCAGTGACTACTTTATATTCCCATATCTCCTCCTCTAAAACACCAAAGTGATATTGATTATTAGTGTAAATCGCAGGATGGTGTGAGTACCAATGGCTTCCTCTCTCACATATGACAACATACACACTTGGTTCAGAATCTCTCAGCTTTGTCAGGCATTTGCAGTGATCCGTTTTCATCCCCTCCTCCTCCCTGTCCAGTTAATACAGTTGTCACACGAAGCAAAAATCAGGGGTTTGCGTGTCCAAAATAGTATAGATGTTTTTTACATTTGCTGCTCAATTTCAGTATCCAGCATTGTCTAGGCCTTGAAGTGGCATAGCTAAGAGTAATCTTAATTTGCTCTCTGTAATCTCATTGCTCCCTGGGGACACTGAGTCCAAGAGTGAGTGGGAAAACATTGCAGATGTATAAGGACCGCATATTGCTCTTCAGAATTTTTGGTGTTTTGAGATAATTTTAATCTGTATATCTTATTTTTGTTGTCCTTTGATATCTGAGGATCAAATAAAAAGCACTGTCCAATCTTTTTCTCACTCATTTTTCTCCTAATGTCATTATTTAGGGAAAGTTGAGGATCTAACATTGAGGGGCTGCTGGCTTTGGCGGGGGGAGGTGGGGTGGGCAGCAGCAGTGTGATGGCAGAGAGTAATTCTGCTTCAAGGAAGATACTGTCCAATTTTTTAAACTTAATAGGATTAGTCATGGGAACTATTTTTAGCAGAAGTTCAACTTTATCCATGTATTTTAATGTGGGAAAATTGTGTCCTTTTCCCTTTGCTAATGTTTGATGTATTCCAGCCCTCCTGTGAGCGTGTTTGAGTATCTTAGGGGATCTGGAGTGGAGGAGAACTTCCTCTCGGATTCTCTCTGTTTTCTTTCGTGAAAATGACATTCCAAAGCTGTTTCACTTTCTGACAGGAAATGGAGCCTTGCCAAAAATGATTAAAGTCCGAGAAAGCATAACAGTTCCAAAGCTGCAGCAGTTCTTTAGGAGTCCTGAGTTTGACATGGTGTCAAACAAATGTGAAATATTGTTTAATAAATTTGAATAATACAGAGATAGGAAAAAATCATTCTTGGCTTATAGCAGTAGTGGTTGGAATTAAGTATGTAAAAGACTACCTAGGTCTAATAAATTGAAATAAATATGTAAACATACTTGTGGAAGGTTAGCCCAGCCTGTGACTTTATACCATATTACAAGTAAGTAATATGTGTGAGACAAAGGTCTTATTTTAAATACAAGTAAGTTTAAAAGTGTATATATTTCTGCAGTGTTTAAAGGAAATGACTTCGGCTTGTGTAATAAAAACTGTGTATTATAGATGTTAGATAATTTTTAAATAATGTATAATTACCTCAATACATTCATCAATAAAATAACTTAGATCAAAATAGTTTTGTTACAAAGGGTTAAATAATAATTGAAAACTTCAGATAATGTTTGAAATCATAAGCCTAAAGGTTTTTTTTTTTTTTTTTTAATATAATCATAGCCTCAACTATTTCACTGGCCACCCTAGCTAAGTTGTTTCAGTTTTCCATCAGAGAACTATGCATTTATATAGATAACTATGTGTTCGACATTTCCTCAAAATAAAACTGACCAAGAAAAAAAAAATCTCTCAAATCAATAAAAAATACCTCCTATCTGAAATAAATCCTTAAACAAAAAACTTATAAAACATGTTTTTTTAAAACTTCTTTGAAAAACAGTTATCATTAAAATAAACTAATATTATTATTATTTTTTGAGTATATATTTGGAATATATGTTTTTTAGTGCAAAAAGTCAAACTTTTCTATATCCACCAACATTCAACAAATCCTACAATTCATGACCATTTTTTAGACAAGCTAAATTGATTAGAGAAGTCACTCAGTGTCACTGAGTACCATTTGTCACTTCATAAACAGCTACAATCTGCTGCCTACAAATGCAGAAGGACCACCAAATAAATCACATCAAATAGTGGGAGTAGATAGTATCCCTTCATCTATAATTGGTACAGCCTCTCCTGTCACATTTGTTCATTCTTGTGATTCTGGGATGGATTGACACTGACGTGGAAAGGGCAGCCACTGTCAAAGACGTTAGAGAGTCTATGTTTCAGTGATGTACATGCTAATAGGTATCCATCATAATAGTACATCAAAGACATCCATGTACCAAACGTACAACTTAAGCATCTAAATATCTGATGATATGCCCATATGGTTCTGTCCTAACAGGAGATAAGCTCTTTGGATTTGAAGGGAAATTGATAGATACCAGAGGAAACATCATGATTAACAGATCTATAAGAAAATAACACAAATGTAACTTGCATGTGCTGTTTCACTGAACATAAGCATAAAACTCTATAATTTAATTTCAGTCACATTTTCATAAAATGTGATTAATATATACATGATGACTTTGCTTATTTCAAAATATATTTCATTTCAAGAATTTATTTTCTTGTCAAACAAAAAAATGGCCGCTATTACAACTAATGCTTTATATTATGTCCTAGGTTTAGCCTTTAATGAAAATCTGCTTTCTTAGGGTCAAAACACTTTCACCCTTCAATATCTGTATGTGTGCACTGTGTTTATATATAGAAGCATACACACACAGGCTTTCTTATATATTATACCATATTGCCACACTAACACTACAAATTAACATAAATTAATGAAGACAATATACTTCGATAATGTCAAATCTTTAGATACTGTAGACTCCAGGGAGATGAAAATGGACTTCAGTTATTGCTGAAACATCTCTAATATATTGTATCCAACTCTGTAGAGATAATGGCCATGACAAACTAGAAAATTCAGTATTGAGAACAGCTTTGTTTTACCGAATTTTTACTGTTTGCCATGATGTCTACATATACGATCTCACTAAATTTCATAGTATGTGGAAGAGATTGGTATTTTTTTTCCATTTCATAGGTAAGGAAATGGAGGTACTAAGAAAATAAATGAGGTGCGTAGTATCACCCAGAAAGGAAAAAAAAAAAACAACTAAGAACTTGAGCTCAGGACTATCTGGCTCCAAATCCCTATACTCTGATATGCCCTCAATTAAACTTTGAGAACTCAAATCTTTGAGAGGTGAACACATAGTAATAATGCTAAGAGAGAAAAAAGCCCATTAGATCCTCTGAAAACTTTCCCCTTCTCTGAAGTACCACATCACTTGACCCTGAGAACAAAGATGTCTGTAGAAAAGGAATATCTTCCGTGAAAATTCTGGCCTGTGCTTGCAACACTCTAAGCCTCATCCTGCCGCACAACCTCCCACTCCCCGACATCTAAGATGCAAAGCTATTCTAGAAGGAAAGTGGGTAGTTGTGGGACTGTTGGAAGGGGTACATGGAAATGATACATACTACAAGGACTGAAACAAGACAGCCATTCAAACAAAACATTCTAATTTTATTATTTAATTAGTGGAAATCTATAATTTTTTGACCTATGAAAAAAATAGCGTTTGGAAAAAATGGCCCTTACAAACAACTGCAGTCATGTACCACTTAAAAGATGGGGTAAGTTTGGAGAAATAAACCATTAAGCAATTTTGTCATTGTGCAAGCATCACAGAGTGTACTTACACAAACCTAGATGGTATAGCCTACCACATACTTGGGCTATACGGTATAACCTACTGCTCTTAGGCTACAAGCCTGTGGAGCATGTTACTGTACAAAACAATAGGAGATTAAATCAAGCACAAGAGAAAATGATGCGATGTAGAGGCACAGTAAACACGAGATGTATGAAGCTGCTGCTGGTCTAAAACAGCATGTTGTTTTATAGCAAAGTATTTTTTTTATAAGTAAAAAGAATACACTTTAAAATAACCATTAAAAAGTATAATGTAGTAACTACCTAAACCATTAACATGGTTGTTTATTATCATTATCAAGTATTAAGTACTGTGCATAATTATATATGCTATACTTTTATGACTGGCAACACAGTAGGTTCATTACACCAGCATCACCACAAACACTATGTTGTTATGATAGCTGCAGTATCAATAGGTGATAAGAAATTTTCAGCTCCATTGTAATCTTATGGGCCCACCATCGAATATGCGATCTGTCATAAACTAAGATGTCATTATGCGGCAAAGGACTATATTTGTACTTTTCAATGGGTGTTCTTTACCCTCCCAGGATCTTGTTCCCTAGAAAAAGTTGGAATCAACTGGGGACCTGGAGGAGTGTATATCCTTAGAAACGAGTTGCTGTAACTTTTTATGAAAGATTTATAAGTAGAAAACATGATTATGTTTTGCGAGTTGACTGAATTAAATTTCATCAGACGTGTTTGTTGACATGCAATTTGTTTTAAAAAGGTATACTAGACCTATTGTTGTTTTCCAATAGATAGTTAAAAGAAAGCATACATAAATTCATTTGAAAATAGGTTCGAACAAATATGTGAGAAAAAGTAATTCTGGTTATTTAATCTAAGTTACAAAAAATAGCATTCTCCTATTGATAAACAATGCAGAATTGCCCAATATCCAAAGCAGGCAGCTTCCATGGGACTATGCTCATTGTCAACAAATGTTGGGAAAAGGTCAATGGTTAATTAAATAATCCATCACCTCAAGATAGAGAGTAGTTCTTAACTCTGACAATCAGTGACAGAAATATTGAAAGGTCAAAAAATGAGTTACAATATATTCTGTTTTGTTATTATGCATTATAAAAATGTGGCTCTATTAAAGAAGTAGAGGATAGGAAAGGTTCAGATCCTTCCAGAAACATACTTCCTAAACAAATAAATTTTGGATTATTTACTGACATGAATACTGTGAATTCTTCAAGAGCCAGAGGCTTTCAAAACTTTTTTTTTTTTGTACTTTTTGAAAAAAATATGTTTTTGATAGAGAACATTTTGTCTCCATACTTGGAAAACTACGTGATAGGCCTGGGTGGGGGTGGGTGTTGGGGGAGAAACTTTTTTTTTTTTTTTTTGTTTTTGAGAATTACTTTCACTGGAGCCTGGTGATTTCAAACTGTTAGTTGCTCTGTAAAAGAACATCTTTGCAAACGTGGTAGCTTTCAACTGCTGACTGTACTTTCTTCCCCTGGATAACTCTATCACTCTCAGAGAATAGTAACATCTCCAGTTTCCTTACATCAAGTGCAGAATAGCCCTTCTGTAAATTAAAAGTGGTACACAAACTTGATATATCGATTTGACCTAATTTTCTTCTGCCAGGATTGGCTTTTTCATTATCCTTTCCTGACATAAGTTTTTATTTCTTTTTTTATTGGGAATTATTATTCAATTTGGGCTGCCTTATCTAGCAAAAATTCTTTCTCCATCCTCCTCCCTTATTCCTTCTTCCTGTCTCAGAATGCCTGCCATTGATTCATTCTGAGTTTCCAAGACTCAAGTGTAAGCATTTCTTTTTCTTTGCTATCGGTTGACTCAAAGAAATATCACCTAGTTCAGTCTTTCCACCAGTCTTTCTCCTTTACCTCTTGGGGCCAAAATATGGAACACAGACAACGAAAAGAGGTGCCCCAGAATAACTGCTTTCCAGGAAGCCATAAATCATGTATGATTAAAGTAATTGGCAACAATAGAAAGAAAACATGTTCCTGGGCTTTGGCTCTTTAGTTTTGCATATGAGAGGAAACTGGTCACCAGTTGAGATCACTGCAGGTTTAGGAGAGATAATGCTTTTTTTGAATAGCAAAATGAAGTCTCTTACTTCTCCCTTGAGAATGTGCGGCTTGGCAAGTGATATTAGGTGGCCACGTCACTCTGCTGAAATGTTCATTTGTATGGCTTCTAAACAAGAGGTGCTTCATCGGGGACTTTGACCCATGACTGTGCACAGCTTTACCCCCTTGCTGTCTGGGTGATCGCAGCTGTTTCAAATACGGGCAAGTGTTATATGATTATTTTATCTCTTACTGTAAAGCATTTTGAGAGACTTTGTATGAGAGGCAATATAAAAATAAATTGAATTGAACTATGGCTTCACCTTCCCACTTTTTAGTGCTGGAATCTTTAGAGCAAAAAGTGCAGTGCTGTGACAAAGGACAAGATTAAGGCGATGTCAGGAAAATGGTCAGCTCTGGAGAGCCCTGACCCTCCAAGAGGAGTGTGTGTGTGTGTGTGTGTGTTTGTGTTTGTGTGTATTTTGGTTGTTGGCACACTTGCCTATGTGTTAGTTGAAAGCCTTATGACAACAAGAGAAAATCATACTTGTGTCCTTAAGGTAGTTATTTTGAGCCATAAGATATCCAGAATCTACTTTCAGTTAATGCATTTCTACAAAGACAAGAAGACTTATTAATTATACAAATATCTCTTTTACATAACATATTACGGTGCATTAAAAGCCGCCTGGTTAGCCTCTGAAAGGCCAGGGTCTGAACCACATCATATTACTTTCAGAATCCACAACTGCAATAATTTTTCTTTTAAAATAAAATAATCTTGGCTTAGGGTAATAGGTTTTTCCTGCAGAAATATGATTTTGTGTTTTATGACACCGCATCAATACATTATTTTAATAAATGGCTCTTGGTTCACCAGAAGTGCTGTATTTTGACAATATCAGCCAACCTTTTCATTTGTTTAAGCAGGAAAAGTAGGGTGCCAAAATAAAGCTACTCCAGAAGAACATCTCAAGAATGTTTATGAAAACTCTGTTACAGCTACATTTATTAGAGTTAAAGCATAGTACTAATTTGTCATGCAGAATTCCAGGGAAATGAGTAATTTCTGTATTTCTCTAAATGCCAGCATTTCATATTTTGAGGTAACAATTTGCTTATAAATACAAAACTAGCAACATAGACTGCAATATGACAAAAGGTATCAGAGATTTGTCATTATCTGGCAATAGTTATTAGATGTATGTGCTGCCATGCTATGGTGTTTCTCATAAAAGTAAGTTGGGGAATGGAAATATTTATCACATCAGGATCTCTGACAATGAGCCTGACTTATTTTTATTCGAATTAGATGCTTTGCTAGAGGTTAGGAACAGCTCTCCACTCTCCATCCTCACAGCACAGAGACTTTCCCAGCACACCTCATTCTTATCTCCAGTAACACTCCCTGAGACTCTGTTTACAGATGGGCATTTCAGTCCATGGAAGCTCAGATTTATTTCAAAATTGTGACAACACTGGCTGTTAAATTATCAAAATACAGAGAGCAAATCTCTTCCTCTAACCTAGTCTTGCTTATGCAGTTGCAGAGAATCTTCTCCTCTGTAGATTTGTTGTTTATTATTCCTTTTTATCTAAAGCTCTCAACAATATTTTTGCATTGTGAGTCAGATTTTCCCAGGTATCCTGGGGATAAGTAGGAATATTATTGTCTCCAGGCAGTACATGGTGCCTCTGGGGCTTGAAAAAATGAATGTTCCTTCAAAGGTGCTTATTATCTTAGGATAGCCTGGAGACACTCACAGCTGTTCATTTATGTGTTTATTCTTTGTGGGACAGTATGCCTTCGTTCAGAAGGGCCACTCTGCTATCCCAGAGTTTTTATACATTTGAAAAATAAGTGCTAATGCCATATATATATATATAGCATTTATTTTTCAAATGGCTCATTTCATGGAAAATGCAGTTATACCTAGTCATTTATACACAGAAGTAGGATCAGATCTCTGGGACAGGACAGGAGGGAGAGATGTATTTTGCAATTTATTGAGTTGCAGGTTTTCACACCGCATTTTTACTTCCTCCTTGCAATAGATGGAATGCTTGTATTCCCCCAGATTCATATGCCGAAGCTCTAATTCCCAATGAGATGTGTTTTGGAGGTGGGGTCTTTGGGAGGTATTAGGTCATGTGGGTGGGCCCTCAACAATGCAGTTAGTGCCTTTATAAGAAGAGATATGGGGGAGATGGTCTCTCTCTCTCCACCACGGATGACACAATGAGAAGGAAGTCGACTCCAAGTCAGGAACAGAGCCCTCATCAGAACCTGACCATGCTTACACTCTTACCTTGGAATTCCAGCTTCCAGAATTGTGAGAAATACGTTTTCGTTGTTTATATCTCCCAGTCTATGGTATATTATAGCAGCTTGTATTTACTAAGACACTCCCCCACCCTTAGCCAATTATATTTATTTTCCATTTAGATCATGAATCCATTTCTAAATAGATTAATTTACAGAGAAAATAATTGACAGAGAAAAAGCCTGGGGCTTTGCTATATTACCTTTGTTCTCTTTTTCCTCTGCTGCACTTATGCAATGTTTCTGCAGCTACCATGCACACATCTGCTGTGCACCAGAGCACAGTACCATTCACTTTTGCTCAAATATGACAGGTATTTTCATGACCATGGGCCTCTGTTCATGTTTATTTCTAAGACTGAAATTACTTTCACCATCTCTGAATATTGCAAACTCATTCATCTTCAAGTCCTTCCTTAATCCAATTGGCAAAAACAAGCCTCGGTTTTCTGTCCTCAAAATAGGGAAACATATAGTATCCTTTTTTAAATGGTGGTTATGACAAGTGAGAATGTATGTTTGATACTGTCTAGTAAAATGCACTGGTGTTCTTTAATTAATCTCTCCTTCACTGAGAACCAGGAACATATTGTACCTAAAACACTCAGCCTCTTATTATGCATACATATTGAAATATCTTTTAGGCCTTGAGAAAATGCCGAGCATCATTTATGTCTATATAAATACGTAATATTTATAATACATTTGGGGCTCTAGACTTAGTGGGAACTTAATAAATATTTGTTAAAATAGCCCGTCCCAAATGTTCAATGTCCCAAATGTCCCAACATACATTCTTGGATCATTTGGACCAGTACCAAATTGAACTTGAAGTTAGTCCAATTCACCAAGTTTATTCTTACTGCAATGTACTCAACACAATCAATGCTTCTACTTACTACTTTTGGACAGGCTCTGCTACAGAGGCATGGCATATGAAATAAACCAATGTCATATTTTGGTTCTGCATGGGTTTCTTACAATGACACCATCCAATTGGTGAGTTGATGTAGGCTTAGAAATGGAACTTCATTTACAAGCTTGCCTGGTGCTTATAGATCATACATTTGTTGCTTCGTTTGTAGCAGTCTTGGCACTGTGTTGTCTGTATTTTAGATAGCAATGACATAGTGTGAGGGGCACTTTACCTCAACTGGCTTCTGCAATGCCAAATGTACCAATTATGGCACAAAAGAAAAGGGAGGCAATTAAAATAGGTCACTTTGGTATTGTCACATGCCAGTTGACTGAGCATAATGTGGCAGACACACAAGGGAGTTTTAAAATGCGAGACTTCCAAGGTGTGGTGGACTACTTTATTAGAATTTTAAGGCTGATTAGGATAAACTGTCTTTGCTCATTAATGGAGAAATTTAACATATTACAAAAGATGAGTTGCACAGTCTTATGTTTTTATCCATATAACTGAAGCACCTTATTTGATATCAACTCACTAGCCAGTAGAATAGGAATAAGTCTGGCTTTTCAAAAAGCTAAACATGACTCTAAAAGGATTGGGTTTTTTGTTGTTGTTGTTTTTTTCTTTCCCCCTCAGAGGAACCTGGCCTCTAACTAATGTGTGTAGAGAGCTAAACTTTCGTATTGGCAGCTAAATGTCCAGCTCAGAAACCACATCCCACAAGGCATTGAGGGCGAGATGGGAGAAGCCCCATAATGCCATCTTTAGATTGAGATCCCATGGCTCCAAATAAGCCTGCTCTAGAGCTAGTCATTTTTGGTTTAAACATTTGCCAAATTGAATTTCCCCAAACTGCATGTACCTCTCACTTTTGCCAATCAAACCCACAAGTTTAAAATATATGGAAGGAAAATTCTTCCAGAGACCCATTAGCCTTATATTTTGAAGAAGGAATGGAAAAAACAATTTTTTAAAGACAGAGGTAAAGTTTGCCTCTCAGGCCAGGGTTTTTTGAGTTCTCATATGTCTCAATGAAAGCCAACCTAATTAGTGTAAATCAGGGTTTTGTATTATAGACGCCCAAGTATAATGAGTTCTATTATGACAGATTGCAGTAGGTGCTATATGCTATTCAATAGTATGTCTAGGAAAATAAAATAAACATGCTTTATTTCTTCATTAGAGGATGCTTATTTATAGTGCAATATATATCTACCTCCACTGTAACATTAAAGTTTTGACTGCTTTTTAACTATAAAATTTGATATTGTTGTGGCAGCTGCACTATTCAAATGATAGCTATACTACAGCTGCTATCAGTGAGAGAGATTTATTTCTTCCCTACATGGATAAAGATATGTGCATATTTACTTTTAATTTTTCTGCCAGTGTCCTATATTTTAATGAAACAAGGTGAGATAAAAGAACGTTATAATAAAGAAGTCTTTTAATTCTGCAAATACAAATGACACACTTCATATGAAACTTTATTTTAACCTTATATAAATTCTCTGTCTTTTTCTTCAATGAAACTTCCTAAATCAGTAGAGATCTTATAACCCTGCAAGTTTCCTTGTTTGTGTTTGGCATTTCTTTCACACCAAAGTTACTGGGAAGGAGAAAAAAGGAGAGGGGAGTAGACAAGATAGAAGAGAGAAAAAAGGAGAGAGATGAATGAGTAAGTAACATCACACAGTTCAAACAATTGTGTGTGTGTGTATGTGTGTGTATGGTAACTAATTCCTAGGGGGAGGTTGGATGATTTGAAACTTGAGATTCAACTTCAAGTCAGTTTGGAAGCGCATAACTTTGATAGACAATAAAGAAAAGATATAGAAAGTTGCAAAAAAAGAAAATCCAACTGATTTTTGTCTCCTGTTCTTTGTCTTAATATTGTCTTGAACCAATAAACTAGTGACAGATGGGCAGAAATCAGAGCTCTTGGCAGTTTGGATTAGATCCGATAAGCAATCAGGTCTATTTGGTATTGAAACGGACTTGGAAATCACATGAAGACAGGCTTTTTCAGGAAAGTCCCATTTCTTGGTCATTTCTGATGGGTTGAAAGTACTTCTAGAAGAGTCTTTAGAGTACTGGAGGATTTCATGATTGATATCAGGCAATACAGAGCTGCCCAATATGCTTTCAATAATATTAATCCCACTCTTTAAAATAGAAAAAACTTTATGTCCTGTCCTTAAACCAAGCCCCTGAGATTTGTGGGTTTAAAATGCTATTTTAATTATTTCTGTTTGCACACTAATTAATAAACCTGTGACAATAACAATATACAGGCCCTATAGCATATGAGAATTAAGGGAACATGTCTTCATGTTTCAATTACTAGAGAAATATTTTATAGCTCTCAAAATTTTATCACATACATTTTAGAAAATCAATTGGCAATTCAAAAGTTGTTGAATAGGCAGATCAGGTTATTTTACCTGTCCTTATAGAAAATGAAAAGACAGATCCTTATCATCTGTTTCCTCTTTTGCTCGGTAAGCTGGTAGTATTGTTGGTATTTTAAGCTAAATTGATGTTTTAGGTATTTACTTTTGCACTAGAGTCTTATGTGGGGATTGTTCTTTGCTCTTTAGCCATATGCAAACCACATTTCCATTAAGTAGTTATCAAATTGCAACTCCTAAAAAGTTCATAGGTGTCTTTTTAACAAAGTCCAAATAGCTGCCTTTCTGAATTAAACAGACAGTTTTGTTGCATGAATTATTGTTCCTGTAATAATTGCCTGCAACTGAATAACACATGGAGACCATCTTTGATAAATATAGAAATAACTGAGTTTGCTAAATATTCTTTGAATTATTTCATTATATAGCTATGCCAGGCAATTAATTCATCTCTCCAGCGTAAGAACACATTGTGCACCAAGTACTGAAATGAGAGTTTTGGGATCCTACAACCTAGAACAGATTAGATACCTGTTTTTTGGGAGAGGGCAAGAAGGAGGTATTCACTTATCTTTTTATTTCTTCAAGCGTAAATATCTTAGTTGAAAAATACTTATTAAGAATATGAGTAAAGCTCCAATGTAAATATTATTTTTTTAGCACTAGACTCCTTACCCTGCGCCACTATCCCCCACTTCCTACCATATAACCTGGCAACCGATGACAAAGTTTTTCTACTAAGGAGTAATTTACCCTGGACATATGGATTCTATTCTTCAGGTGTTTGCTACATAAATCTTTAGTGTGCATGTATGCTTATGATAGTTTAATTTTCTTGTTGATGTGAAAAAAATTATGAAAATGTAGAATTTTACACATTTCTATCTCAGATTTTAATACCAAACATTATCAGTGACAGCATTTATCAAAAGTATGAAATTTTACTTTGGGTACTACAGATGAGAAAACTTCTGGTGAAGAGAAAAATCATCACATGAATAAGATCATAAGTAAGTTAAAATTTTTTTTTCAGATGCTTAACTGTATTTAATCCTATAATTAGTCTTGTCTCTTGATTAAAAGTAATGACATCTTTGCTGCTACAAATTTAACAAGTTTATTTAGAATTTGAATTTAATACTTTTTGAGTTATAATGTTATAGAGTTATAAAGTTATAGAGTTTTTCATTAATTTGTTTTAAAGTCTATTGCCTAAAGATGCTGTAAGTGCTTAATTGATTAATTGATTGATTTCATTTTAATCTACATTTCCTGAACACAGTTGGTTCAATTACTTTTTATTGGATCACCTGATCACTACATATTTATTAACTGGATACTTGAGTAAACTGGCATATATTCAATTTTAATCTTTGAAGGAGTTTGTAAGTGGTCCATATACAAAAGTGGGCAGAAAAAGTTGAAGGATTACATTTTTTCAAATGCATTTCCACTGAAGGTATGTTGTCTCTTTTCTCCTGGAGAAGACTGCCTTGCTTCCAAGTTGTGACTGCATTTGGAGATGGTAGATAACAGGAGGGTGGTATAAAAAGAAACCTGATTCTTTATTAGGAATATGAAAACATCATAGCATGTCATTCATATAGCAAGCTTGGAAAATAGTTTTATTGGGCATGTTAAGTAATTGAGGATTAGAGAACTTAAGTAACTTGTGTAGAGTCACCCAGCTTTATAGATGGCATAGTCAAAATATAGGAGCTGCCAGAAGAATCATTGAAATTTTAGAAAGTTTCTCTAATAGACATGTGTGAGCCACAAATGCAAGTCTCATAAGCAATGTTAAGTTTTCTAGTGAAACTCAAAAGAGTAAAAGGAAATAGGTGGGATTAATTTCATACTATATTTTATTAAATGCATTTCTTTTAATTTTAAACTATAATAATAAATATAATTGATGATGTAACTGACATCATTTTTTTCATGGTGTTTTCAACTTGAGTGTGTGTTTTCTCTTACAGCCTATCTCCTTTCAAACTAGTCACATGTCAAGTGCTCAATAGCTCTACATGGCTAGTGGCTACCATATTGGACAGCATGACACTAGAATCCTTGAGAATCCAAAAGTAGCATACACAGTATTGAGATTCATTCACTAGTAATTATTGTAATTAAAATGGCCAGAAATTTCAGAGAAAATGATCCTATCGACATAAACGTTAATTTTGGACCACAAATTGTAGGGCTGGTTTCATTAGGGGAGAATATGTGCTCTAAGGAAACATGTTACTTAGATAAATTAGAGCACAGAATAGCACAGAGAAGATGTTCAAGACTGCTGGTTGGTGAACGTCAGGAGACATCATTTCCAGGCTTTGTAATCTTATTAATTCAATTAACAAGAATTGTTACGGGCTACTGTCTCTGAACTGCATTATGTATTGGAAATAAAAACATAAATATGGTGTCTGTCCAGTTCATTGGTCCAAGAGACCTGTCTCCTAGTCTGTGATATGCCAAAATATATATTCAAGGAAAGAGAGAATAAGTTCCTTTAAAACTGTACATCGACAAATATTCAAAGGGACCGAAGGACCATACCAGTTATACCAGCTAGCTTAATTCCGATGGTATTGCCTGTGCATATAAAAGGCAATGCATCCAGCAAAGACAAGAAAAAGAAGTTAAAAATTTGATCTAGAAAATGATCAGGACCAACTGCTAACCACTGGGCCTTCGTGGCTAGGAATAATTTCAAGTCTGAGAAGGGGGATTGGCAGTGACACTAAGTTCACCCTTTTAGAGGATATAGGTGTTTTGTGGCTAGTGTACTTAGTCGGTAGCTCTGCTTATAATAATATCTATCTATCATCTATCTATCTATCTATCTATCTATCTATCTATCTATCTATCTATCTATCTAGATAGATAGATAGATAGATAGATAATGTTTTTAATTTCTCTTCAAATAATTGCTTTCTTTCATGTGGATTATATTACCTATAAAATAAGGATAATATACATCTACCTCAAAGGGTTCCTGTTAAAAAAAAATGAATTAAAAGCACGCCTCTGATATCTCACAGCCTAGGTTCAAATCTTGGATTTGACTGTATGATTTGGGGCAAGTTACTTACCCTCTCTATTCTTCAGGTATATCAACCATGAAAGGAGGGTAATGATCCTTCCACTCACTGGTTTTATTGAAGATTTAATTAATATATGCAAAGGGATTAGAACATTTCCTAGCACACAAGTGCTCAGTGGATATTAGTTATTATAATTACATCATCATTATTAAGGTTACCTGGAGAACTTTCAAATAACACAGTTTTTTTCTACTCTATCTCATGTCTACTGAACTGGCCCCTCAGCAACCTGTAATGTTTGTAAATTTCCTCAGTGAATCTGAGGACCAGCAAAATTTGGAAATGATATTAATGCATGTGGGAAAAGTACTGCTGGTGAAGCTGAGTCTCCTCAAGGTGAGCTGTCAATCACAACAGCAGTGATTTTTGTCTGGGCCCTGTATTAGCATCACACGGAGACTTTAAACATCTAGATGGCAAGACAGCACTTCAACCATTTAAATCAAAATGAATGGAAATGGGTCCCAGAATCAATATTTTAAAAATTTCCCAAATTTTAGCAGTCTATAAGTAAGGTAAAGTAGCTCTAATATAAAGTATATTTCAATCTCACATTGTGAATTTTTTTTTTTTTTTAGAAAAATGCTCCTAAGGTTTTAGGTGATAGCAAATTGACATAATAGCACATTAAGAAGAACATTGTGAAAAGTGTGCTTAACTGACCCAGTGTTATCTTTCACTGCCCTTTTTTATATGGATGAATAAAGATAGATAGGAGTTAATTGCTCTTCAGCTAGATCAAGGTCAGTCTTTTGTACTGAAGTCTTAGAAGTAGGTTAAACAGGAAGGTATTACTTGTATTATTGTACTTAACCTTGAGTTGGCTCATTTAATGCAGTGTTTTCTAAACTTAGTTGAGCATCAAATCACCTCGGGAGCAATTTCCCACGTAGATTTCTCCGCCTCACCTCAGAAGATTTGATTTGGTGGATTTAAGATGGGACTCAGGAATCTGAGTGCCTTAAAACCTTCCCAGATAATCCCAATGACATAATTATCATTTGCTGTGTGTAGTGAATCAAGGTACTAAATGGTGGTAAACTGATGGTGATGTTACTAATCAGAAAATGTTGACATCAAATAAAAACAGTAGTTAATTGTTTCCCCTCTGGTATATACTGTAGTTAGCTAAATAGACTTTCCCTGGCCATGACTTATCTAGAAAATGACTTTTTCCTATTTCCTGTTTGGTACTTGTCATCCAATAGTTTCAAATATTATGAATGACACAGAGACATTTCTAGGCACTTTGATGTATATATAATTAATCCTCACAACAATCCTTTATGTAGAGAATATTACTCCCATTTTACAAATTAGAAAACTAAAGCTTCAAATAGTTAAATAACTTAGTTATAATCATATAGCAGGTAAAATAATGAAACCTGAATTAAAAGCCAGTCTATGTAACTTCAAACCTATAGTACTAGAATTAGTAAGAATCATTACCTTGATGAATGCTATTTCTAGCAAGAATCAGTGGCAAACAAAAATAACCAAACCAAAATGCAAATGTCCTAATATATATTCATTTTAAGAAATAACTTAAAAAATCATTTTCCTGTTATGTATGAACTCTGAGTGGTGTGGGGACAGAGTCCCAGAGAGCAGTTTCCAGGCTCTTGGCCTCATGTGGAAAGGTGCTGGCTCGGTTATTAGATGGCCATCAGCTGTAATCAGATGGTCATCCACTGTGGCTGAGTGGCCATCAGCTGTTACCGGTTAGCCATTAGCCACTAATATAACTGCCATGGCTACACTAGGGGGTTTGTTGGTTGGTTGGTTGGCTGGCAGGCGGAGAAGCAGACAGCAGATTGCTGCTCCTGCTTCCTGTGTCTCCAGCCCAGCCACCAGCAAGAATATAGTGGTATGACTCCCCTATCTATGGCTCCGTTGGTATTCCTTTTTGGCCTCACCATATCCTGTGTTCTTGTGCGGGGAGCAAAACCAGAGACCCTGCATGATACCCTGCATGACAGTGGTAAGAAAATAATTTTTTTTTCAATTTTCTCTAAGCAGTTGCATTTCAGAGACTCTATATAACCATGGCCCATAACTTTCATGTGCTTACAATGAATAGGGTCACCACAGTAAACTAAGACAGACAGATCCCTGTGAATAGGAATATCTGACTCCTTTACTAAGGTGCTTCAACTGACTATTGAGTAAGTCCTTACAGAGTAGTAATTTAAATGCTCAGGTAAGCTTTGGAGTTGATTTTAGGAAAAAAATAGGAGAGAGGCATCTAAAAGACCCATGATGATTCTGTAGCCTTAACACAATATAGCCCAGTTTTGCTCTAACAATGAAATTTGAAGGGCGAAGTATTCTCCAAGTGGCCATGCGAAGGAGAGAGATTGCAAATTTTGTTATCTCAAAATATTTTTTTTTTACTTAATGTTTGCACCTTTGGACATTCTGAGTCTATCTAGGCACAGACTTGTTTGTAGCACTGGGTTTTAAACTTCATGTGGTGTGTCAGATGTCCTTCCTTGTACCCCGATAGGATCTTGTGCATTTTCTGCTGTAGCACTCATTATGTTCTAGTATCAATGTCAGATGAATGTGCATCTTCCATCTAGGCCTGAATATGTTCACCGGTGTCTAGCTCAAGGTCAGATATCTGGTTTGTTGTCAGTAAGAGTCTGTTGGAAGAAGGAATTGATGAGATGAGCAAAATGAAGAGCTTGGAAGTAGGAAACTGACCAATGTTTTTTCCTGTCAAATTATTTTCTCAGTATAGGGTTATTTGAGCCTCACTTCTGATTATTTAGTAGTTCACAGAATGATTACATCCTATCACAACCCTTTTAGGACCTCAAAGGAGGTGGATTCAGGTGTGTATAACTTATGGGTCGGCCTGAAAACACTTTTAATTTAAAAAAGAAAAGGAAAATATCTATTTTTTTGACTTTTGATAAGAAGTTAAAAACATACAAAAAAGGGAGACTGCAGTTTAAGCCACTATAAACAGCTTAAGTAGGGACACACATGGCTTTACATTAAAGCATAGCATTACTGTTTGATAGGCTAAAAAATGAAGAACAAGCAGCAACAGTGGCATATGATATATTTAAAAGGATTTTAAAATGTATTCTTTCACCAAATGGTGTAAATTCAAGTAAGCTGTCAAACTGACAGCACAATAGTACCATCTTCACAGTAGCACATACTGTACCACAATGAATATTATGGCAATTTTATAGAGAATAAAAGATGAGATCTGAGGAAAAAAAGCATGAAATACTTTTATATATAGCAATTTTAGAATATATGTATTGTAATATATATGTATATAAATTACAATACATATATATATATATATATATATATATGTATATGTTGCAATTTTAGAATCATCGTTACTTGCTAGAATTCACTCCAAACATAACAGAAGAATAACTGTAATAAATCATGATAATTTATATCACAGCTTACTTTGGGGAAGTATCATGAGATACACTTCATACTACTTACTCAAACTATAATTATTTTCATTAAACTATAAAACTGCTTACAGGAGATTTACTCTAAACACATAAAATCATATCCTTAACAATGAGCACTATTAGACAACAAGTGTTCAAAATAACCAAAGTCAAGTGTAAAATAGCAGGCCTTGATTTATGCTTTTTAATTATGTATCTTTGTAGACGCAATCAATGTACTTTTGTGGATTTATAATATACTCCTTTTTATTTTGTGGAAACATTGGACAGTCTTGTTCAACCTCCATCCTGTAATTAAAAGGTAGTGTCAAAAAAAAAACTTATGAAAATTATGTCAGGTGCCTATTAACACTAACTCTGAAGTAATTTGTGTCTGTCAAGAGTACAGATTATTCTAAAAATGAGTGGTGTGGGGGAAAAATCTGATGGGTTTTGTTCTTTGTGAAATGAGGAGGTGCTAAAAGGGTGGTTGAATAATTTTTTAAAAATCAAGGAGATCTAAAATAGTGTTCTGCTATGTGTGATCTATTTCATAAAAAATGAGGGGAAAACTAGGATATTAAAAAGCAATGCATCTGACATTGTATAGCTACCAATATTATTTTTAATGAACAAAATATTTAATAGATATTTCAATGCTTTATTTTTACTGCTATCTTTGCCAACTGAAGAAATATTTATCTTTGAAAACTTTGTTCCACCTTATGATACCCAGGAATTTTACTTAATATGAATAGAACTGGAATTAATGTGTTATTTCAACATTTGTCAGAGATCTTTACAAAACTTGTGAATATTGACAGTACCACATGGATATCTATTGTCATAGTTTTGAACATAGTTTTACTGTCTTGAAATGTATCTACAAGAAAGTTTACAAACATAACACATTTTTATTAAAATGTTTAGTACCAGGAAGAAATTTTAAATTTTGTAATAGCTATAGATTTGACTGGTGAGATTCTTCCTGATGCTTTGATTAAATCTCTGTGTACATATCCACAATAAATGTAGAGAAGAAGAAAAAAACTGTTTTTAAAAATTTTACTAAGATTTGATTATTTGGTTTAGCTATGTTTTTAAATTCATTTTAAAGTAGAAAGTTCCCACTTTTCATGTTTCTGTGTAGATAGGAGCAAATCTAAATTAGTGTAGCATTAGGTAAACTTGTTTGGATATGGTAATTCAAGAAATACAATTATAGTTTTCTTGTTCATGTCCAGGAAGAGAAGTGTCTCTCTTTTCCAAACCCTGAACAAAAATATTGAGTTTACTGTGATTGGACCAATGTATGTCACCTGTCCCCAGTGAACAGGTCAGTGTGACTGGCGAAGCGTGCCTCTATGAATGGCTTAGACTGGGTTATATGAACTCCCTGGAGCACAACCTGTGGCAAGCAAGGTCAGTCTACTTAGCTCTAGTGCTTGGCTCAGTCCCCTCAAGGCCCATCACTAGAAATGTAGATTGGGATGATGGCACCCAAACTACATGACTGGAAGCTTCTGGTTCTGTGAGTAAAGAGGAAAGGAGACGTTTGTTTTGTTTTTTGTTTGTTTGTTTTTTGTTTTTTATAATTTTAATTCAGAGGCTGTACACAGAAGTTTTACATTATAAAGGGAAAATTATACTTATTCAGACAGTCCAAAATTACCTGTGGTATGTTTTCTGACTTGAAAGAATGTAACATTCAATGGCAAGGAAAATTATATTGCTTAGAGAAATGTTTATCTCAGTTGGCTATTTTGGCTGAGAATCCTACTCACTGCTTTGTACTTTTATTTATATATATTCTCAATGCCAAAGAAAATTGAGGCTTTATTAAAATAGTTTTAAATCATTCATAATAAGTCAGTTTGTTCCTTGGTCAAATTGTGTTTCTCATATGAAAGCTACTGTCTGCAGTACATTATTTTAAAAGAATAACAACCAAATTCAGAAAACAAACCAAAAAAAACACACACAAAAATCTATGTTAGTATAGCTCTAGTGGATGTGTGAAAATTAAATTTTATGTAGCTTAATATCACATGGCAGTGCAATTTTATCACTAGAGATGGTGATGAAGAAATATACAAAAATTGGAGTGCGTTGTTAGAATAAGAAACATTATGTAGTGTTTTGGTAAATTTGGTACATATATCTAGCCTTTTTGGAGGGATATTGGCTATTTTGACATTTTAGATTTTAGTTCATATCACATAATAATTCTAGTTTATTGTGTATTATTTTATGGGCCTTAATTTGGATTTCTATCACTTTAAAATGATTAGTTGTATTAAGTTTGTCTATCAGGATACAAAGGGTCAGTCTCAATCAAGAGTGACTTTCAAATCATATCCATAAAATCAGATTAAAATGCTTAACTAGGTAAATTGACTTTCAAAATCAACAATTGTAATGTTTGAGTATTTTAGTTTCTAACACTCACGTGTAAATTTAAAGACTTTTTTAAAAATGTGTTGCTGTTGCATACTTCCATGCGAGCTTAATTTATTAGTGTATAATTCAGAAAAATAACTAGATGAATAAAATTTTCCCACCCCTTTGATCTCACCCTCATAGGATAAAAGGTAATACTATATGAATATGACTGTGAGATTAACTTCATGCAAGCCAGCTGTTTTCAGGTATTTGAGTGAAAATAGAATGTCTTGGTCTAAAAAGTTTCCAGAAGTCCATTATAATAAACTTATACTAAACCCCTACGGTGCAGAGAAATGAAACTGCAGTCACTAGGGTGACTACAGAGTGATGAGGTGGTCATAGAAACTTAGACAGCCCGGGAGTGGTATCTTTTTATGTAGTTACTTCGAGATGTACATTGGTTAAAACTCTTTTTGCAAATGACTGCAAATGGAATCTATTCACTTTAATAACCCCAAACTCCTGAGATACAGTTGATTTCAAGCTTAGTTTGATACAGGGGATCGAACCAAGTTCTGAGGACCCAGTTTCTTTTAATCCTTTAGCAGAACTCTGCTCTGTTCCATGTTTTGATTTCATTCTTAGTTTCCATGTTGTAGAGAACTGGCTCCCCCAGCCATAATCTCTCTACCGCACAACTCCATGTTGAGTGAAAACAAAGCATCTCTTTTCTGGAGGTAGTTGCAAAAGTCCTGAGGCTGAAAATCACTCCGACTAGACAAGCTTCAGTTATGTCACCTCTGAATCAGTCACTGGGGCCACTGAATAAGTGCCTGACTTCATGCTGGGTCACATGCCCATTGTTGGATTCTGGCAGAGAGCATCACTGAGACCACACAAAGTGCAATGTCCCCAAGAAAAAACAGGAGATGTTGCTGGAAAAAGAGGAAATAAATGCTATTGAAGCATATATTCACTAGTGGAGTGTGTTTAGGCATTTATGGGATGCTAACTTTATTCAAGATTTTTCTGGAATTCTTGTCTTAATGTGGAAAGCTAATGAACCACTCCTCCAAAAAATAGTATTATTACCGTGTTTCCCTGAAAATAAGACCTAGCCGGACAATCAGCTCTAATGCGTCTTTTGGAGCAAAAATTAATATGACTTGATCTTATATTAAATTATGTTAGATAAGGACCGGTCTTATATTATAGTAAAATAAGACCGGATCTTATATTAATTTTTGTTCCAACAGACACGTTATTGTCCAGTTAGGTCTTATTTTCAGGGAAACACGGTATTTTATATTCCAAGTACATTTTTTTACTAAATAAGGTGTTGTACAACTTAATTAGCCACCTCACTTATTAGCCCTGATGTGACTGACTTTTGACTAGTTCCCAATCTGAAATTGTCAACATAACGAAAAGGTTTGCTCTTGTTGAGAATATTCAAACGAGTACACCAGATATTCTCATGTGAATTCCAGAAGCTCAGATCTAAAACTATTCTATGAAAATACCAGTGTCATTGGCATAAATATGTAAAACTTGACACTGATTGATTTGAAAGAGATATATATTCTAGTTTATCTAGGTACAAAATATTCCTCTATAGTAATGTGGTTATGATCATAGGCTTTGGAGCTTGACTACCTGGGCTCAAATCCCAAGTTAGTCACTTTGTGATCTTGGAAAAGTTGTGTAAGCCCGCTCCATCTCAAAATTTTCATATGTAAAATAACAATCATGATAATTATAATAATACCTATTTTGTTAGATTTTTTTTTGAGGAACAAATGTATTAATATACATTTTCTGATAAATAAGTTATTATTAATATTATTTTAAAATACATCTAAAATTACTATATCCTATGTGAGAAGAAAAAAGTACTCCATAGCTCAACTTAAGAGTCAAACTTAGAGTCAATCAAGAGTACATAGATCAAGCTTAGGGTCAAGCAAGAGTACAAAAAGATGGCATAGGTTTCATGGAAACAAATGCAGAGCCAGGTGACGTGGTTTGTCAGAGCTAGGTTTTAGCCTTGACTTTCCCCTTAATAACTTTGATCTTGGGCTTTGCCCTCTCTACACAACTCTAGGCTTTAGTTTCTTCACATATAACATGTCTTCTTATAGCAATGGAATTGGATAATTCTATAAGTAATGATGCAATCCAGACTAAAACAGTCACCAGAATTGGCTTGAGGCTAATTAAACAAGACAAATCAGTAGGCACAAGTTTGGGACATGGTTTTGAGTTACGTATATTAGGGAAAAAGATTAGTGGAGAGAAAATAAAATAATGAGGGCTTCCCAAGGTGAGGCTAAGTGGAAAACAGCAGTAGTTGAGGCATAGAAGTAGAGTTCGTCAAATAATTTGCTTGGGAGGGCTACAATCTCATTGGTGAGTATATAAGACATATAGTAAATAATAATAGTTGAATATCCAGAGGCATGAAAAATTCATTTAATACACAGTATTGAGGTTAGACTTAACATTTCTTAAGCAGTAAGAAATTTCTCTAAATTTTTTTTAATATTATTTTTTATTAAAATATTTTTGAGCAGTTTTAGGTCCACAGCAAAACTGAGGGGAAAATATAGAGATTTACCATATAGTCCTTGCTCCATATATGCATAACCTCCTCCATTATTAACATCTCTCACCAGAGAGGTACATTCGTTACAATTGATCAGTCTACTTTGACACATCATAATCATGCAAAGTTCATAATTTACGTTACAGTCCACTCTTGGCATTGTACATTCCGAGTTTGGACAAATGTATAATGACATGTATATATCACTATAGTATCACACAGAGCATTTTCACTGCTCTAAACATCCTCTTTGCTCCACCATGAATATCCCTCCTCCCTTAACCCCTGGCAACCACTGATCTTTTTACTGTCTCCATAGTTTTGCATTTTCCCGACTATTATATAGTCGGAATTATATAATATATGGCCTTTTCAGATGGGCTTTTTTCAGTTTGTAATATGCATTTAAGTTTCTTCCATGTTGTTTCATGGCTTGATAGCTCATTTTTCTAGCACTGAATGTTTTATTGTCTGGATGTACGACAGTTTATGTATTCATTCACCTAATTAAGGACATCTTGATTGCTTCCCAGCTTTGGCAGTTATGCATAAAACTGCTATAAAGATCTGTGTGTGAATTTTTGTGTGGATAATTTTTCAACTCCTTTGGGTAAGTACCAAGATGGACAAATGTTGATAAGATATGAGTATGTTTAGTTTTCTAAGAAACTGCGAAACTGTCTTTAAAAGTGGCTGCAACATTTTGCATTACCACTAGCAATGAATGAGAGTCCCTGTTTTTCCACATCCTTGTCAGCACTTGGCATTGTCAGTATTCCAAATTTTGGCCATTCTAATAAACGTGTAGTAACATCTCATTGTTGTTTTATTTTATTTTTCTCTCATGACATATGATATGGTAGCTCTTATTCATCAAATATGCTTTTCATATGCTTATTTTCTGTCTGTATATCTTTTTTGGTGAGGGATCTGTTAAGGTATTTGACTGATTTTATAATCAGGTTGTTTCATTTTTTTAATTTTTATTTTTGAATTTTCAGAGTTCTTTTTACTTTTTAGATAACAGTCCTTTATCAGATATGTTCCTTACAAATATATCTCCCAGTCTGTGGTTGTCTTTTTGTTCTTTTGATATCATCTTTCTCAGAGCCAAAGTTTTAAATTTTAATGAAGTTTAACAATTATTCCTTTTTTGGATTGTGCCTTTGGTGTTATATTTAAAAAGTCATCACCATACCCAGGTCATTTAGTTTTTCTCCCATGTTGTCTTTCAGGAGTTTTATAGTTTTGCATTTTACATGTAGGTGTATGATCCATTTTGAATTCATTTTTCTTAAGGATGTAAGTTCTGGTCTAGAGTCATTTTCTTTTGCATGTGGTCATTCAGTTGTTTCAGCACCATTTGTTGAAAAAACTATCTTTGCTTTATTGTATTGCCTTTGCTTCTTTCCTGAAGATCAGTTTACTATATTTATGTGGGTTTATTTCTGGTCTCACTATTCTGTTCTATTGATCTAGTTATCTATTCATTTGGCAATACTATATGGTCTTAATTACTATAGATTTATAGTAGGCCTTGAAGTCAACTAGTGTGAGATCTACAACTTTGTTCTTCAATACTGTGTTGGCTATTCTGGGTCTTTCACCTCATATAGAAACTTTAGAATGAGTTCATTGATATCCACAGCATAATTTACTAGTATTATGATTGGGGTTGCATTGAATCTATAAATAATTTTGGGGAGAACTGATATCTTACCATATTGAATCTTCCTGTCCATGAACATGAAATATCTCTCCATTTATTTAGTTCTTTGATTTTGTTCATGAGAGTTTTATAGTTTTCCTCATATAAATCTGGTATATATTTTGTTAGATTTATACCTAAATATTTCCTTTTTTTTTTGGAGTGATAATGTGAATGGTATTGTGTTTTAATTTCAAATTCCAGTTCTTCATTGCTACTATATACTGTGTTTCCCCGAAAATAAGACATAGCTGGACAATCAGCTCTACTGCGTCTTTTGGAGCAAAAATTAATATAAGACCCAGTCTTATTTTACTATAAGACTGAGTATAATATAATATGATATGATATGATATGATATGATACGATACGATATAATATAATATAATATAATATGTATAGTATAGAATAATATAATACTGGCTCTTATAATAAAATATATAAAATATAATATAATATATTATAATACCGGGTCTTACATTAATTTTTGTTCCAAAAGATGCATTAGAGCTGATTGTCTGGGTAGGTCTTATTTTGGAGGAAACAGAAAAGTGACTGACTTTTGTATATTAACCTTGTATCCTGCAACCTTGTTAAAAATCACTTATTCGTTCTAGGAGTTTTTTGTCAATTCTTTTGGGTTTTCTACATAGATGAGCACATTGTGAATAATGACAGTTTTGTTTCTTCCTTCCCAATCTGAATATCTTTTCTTTTTTTGTTACATTAGCTAGAACATCCAGTACAATGTTAGAAAGGAGTACAAAGAGGAAAGATGTTCTTGCCTTGTACCTAATGTTAGTGGAAAAGCTTCAAATTTTTCACCATTAAATACAATGTTAACTGCTATTCACATTCGATAGTTCAAATTAAGGCATGTGGCTATATCAATTCCAAGGTGGAGAGAAGTGCAATCCTACCTTCTGCTGAGAAAGAGACTGGAAATATTTGCTGAATAGCAAAAATGACTACTGCATTCATAAAAAAAGCAAAATATTAAAAAAATCAATTACAGTAATGACTTTTTGACTTTAAGAATCTACATATAAGTAAAAGACAGAACACTCAATTTTGTAATGCAAATGTGGCTTGTGTTTTTTCCTTTTGACATCATCTTTCTCAAAGAACTTTGTTTCTATCTCATAGCCTCTTGAATAAAATTGTATCTCTGTAGAAACTGGTGCCTCCTTGCTGCATTTTTGTCACTAACCTCCTACGCAGATATTATTGTAAACAATGTTGAATGAAGCTTTTCTGGCTTCTTTAGAATGTTGTCTGAGGAGCCAAAGCTGAGAGAAATTGGCAACAAGTGGCTCCATATTCCAAAAAAGCACTTGCTCCCCTACCTCTCACCTAGCCAACGTAAGCAGAAGACTGGGCATGAAAATGCATTAAAGAAGTGGTAGCTGTAGGCATAGAGGGAGAGCATTTTGGTGTATTTTCTCCCTCTCCTTTTAAGCCTACTGAGAAGGGTGGTGAGAAAACTGCTCATAGACATTGGAGTATCTATCAGAATGGGAGACTGACACTTTCCTTTCCTGATGAAAGCTTGCCAAGCCCTAGAAGTTTGTTGGACTTATGTTGGCACAGACATCAGAGGAAGGTAAGAAAGTTCTTAAGAGTGTTTAACATGTATCTTATGGAGTTTGCTCGAAGTTCTGCAAACATAGAATTTTGAGTGAGAAATAGCTGGAGCCTCTGCAACACAGAGCAAGAAGAAACAGCAGCAGCAGGGCCGCCAGCACCATCAGTGTTTTATATGACAAGGGTGTGTGAATATTCCATGGAGCAAGTGGAGGACACAGAGGCTTCCTGTGTCATGGGAACTGTACCCATAAGAAACTGTTGGGCAGAAAGCCAGCAGTGGGAGATGAGAGAGGGAAGAGGTCAGCCATAGAATGCACCATCCATCTCAGTAACCTCTGGGAGAGGGGGCTCGGTCCCAGGAACCCACAAAAAGTGCAAAGATCATCATTTGGACAGCTGCCTCTTAGACTTTCACCTCACCCCATCCCCTTTGAGAGCCCAATAATGTTGAAACTCAGGGGAACCCATAAATAGCAGAGAGAAAGGTCGAGAAGCAGTAAAAGTGTAATTGAAAAAAAGAAAAAGAGTAAGTAAAGCAAAGTATGCTGCCTTTAACCATTGCAGGAACCAAGCCATAAGCCAAGATTCATGGAAGTGGAAAGAGGTACCTTAATTTGGATATGAAATTCATATTTTGATCTAGACTAGGTCTTAAATACTGAAAGGAATCAAGAGTCTATGGGATGTTTCTTCAAAGGATAGGGAAAGAAATGATTACAGAGTTTGGTTAGATGGAGTGATAAATAGAAAAAAAAATCAGGATTTATTTTGTTGTTGTTTTTGTAACTATTCCTGAATGTATTTGTCTATTTCTCATGTCATTCTCTCTCAAACAGTATTTCTGGAACATGGTACTAGGCAGAAGTGCTGAAGGACGTGGTCTTGGCTTGAATGGGGACTGGGCTGGTCTACAGGCAGAGGAACCCAGAACCAAGGTTATCTGACAAGCCATGTCTACGCATGAACTAAATTCAAAAGCCTGGCAAATAGTCCAGATGAGCTGTTAATCCAAAGGGGAGAGAAACAGAGTCCAAGTTGAAGGCAACAGAATGAAAAATGGGAATACTAGATCTGGGAAAGATTTCAAAGAGAAGGTTGGAGATAGGGAACTGAGATGTTTTTGGTTACTAGAATGTTGTTGCAGGCGCAGTTTATACTGAGTCCAATAGCCTTAGCTGTTAAGACTACTGAACTATCTTAGATACCACCTGGAAAACCCTTTCTATTTCTGGCATTGAAATTCTAACCGTCCTTCTGGGACTGTTATAAACCTACAACCTCCAAAAAACATGCTTGCCTGCCTCTTCCCATACTCCCTGGCTGGAAATTCTGTTCTTTCTCTTGGACTACAATAACATGTTGATGTTTACATTACATACAATTGTGTCCCTGTGTTTCCCATACTCCATGTGAAAATTGGGAGGGTTAGCAGTTATTTATACACAGGAAGTATTTAGGAAGTATTTGTTGGGTGAATATTACTGTGAAAACAAATTCACAACTTAGAGTACTTTTAAGCCTGATTTTTAAGCTGCAAAGGAAGTTACAGATGAAGTCAATGTCAATAAGTGGTATTTATTAAGCAATCACATTTACATATTGATGTGATAAGCAGCATGCCAAATAAGTTAAATAAATTGTTTCCAATTCTCTCAGAGCAACTTGCAACCTTACAATTTTGTGAGGTCCAGAAATGGATTGACTAGAAATACAGGTGGAATGCTGTGAAGTCAAGACAAGAATTTATGAGAGGAGCAGAACATTTGACAGTGTTCAACAATTAGAGAAAGATAAAATGATAGGTAGCAATAACAGTTGTGGGGTTAAACATAATAAAATATTATCATTAATATTGTTATTTTGTGGGTTTTTTTTTTTTTTTTTTTTTTTTTCTGAGTCCTGAAACAGGCAGCACTGAACTTGCAGGCAGAAGACATACTGATCTTTCTCATGTTCTAATATTGTACTTGCTTTTAAATGTTGAACATAGGCAAGTCACTTAGATCATTGAGTTTCCTTTTTCTTTTCCTCTTGTAAACTGAGGTTATTTACCCAGATGAGTGGACTTAATTTTTCCCCCCTAAAATTCAGAATTGCATATAAAAAGTAGATAAAACGGTAGCTGCTATGTTGACTGACTTGTTTAGGGGATACTGTGATATAATTTCTACTTCCCTGAAGCACTTGTAACTGACTCTAGACCTTTATAGATCCATGCAATACATGTAGAAGACTCCTGGTGTGTACACCAACTCTTCCATTTATTTCTGCATCCAGATTCTGTATTTTATAATGGATAGTTCCTTATGTGAAGAGAGTAAAATGTATTTTCTAATCAATTTTCTCAGTTAATGTTAAAAAGGCAAGAATGAGATTAAGGCAAGTGTAATTCCTGAGATAAATCTATGGAATCTGAGGCGTAGAAAGGTCAGAGACAAGAGTTGGTCCAATCACCATCCTGTATCTGGACAGATATCTATACTGCTTTGTACTTCAGGGTTCATTTTGCCTGCTGGGACATCCTGACAATTTTGTGAACTTTTCTGTTTAGCTGTGTATTTACACAATGGTGAACTCTTAGTGACTTTATTAATGTTCTAAAATGGAAACATAAATCTTACAAATATATTTGCATAATCGGGTGTTCATATAAGTTATAAGAAGAATAGCCAACATCTGTGGGTAGATAAATGCTATAGAGGAGAGTATGAGTTCTAGTAACAAATATTCTTTAAAATTAAGACAGTAAGCTTGATAGAGAAATTGAACTGAGACACTAGCTTACTGTGAAGCCCTTTTACTGGAATATAATAAGATTTGTGCCACAAGATCTTCTATGCTCCAAAATGTTTACTCCACCACAAATCTTATCTAGTTTTCCTGGGGCAGGGGTGGGGGGGGTGGGGAAGGAAGAGATATAAGTATATGATTTGAAGAGAAGCTCCCATGGCTGCATTTGCAGAGGAGTGACTCTGGGCATTAATACACTTCTTCCAAACAACATTTGGAAAATCCTCAGTTTTAATTGACTACCACTAAAAACCATGCTCCTTCCTGCACATTCTTTTTGAAATAGGACATATCCCAGCTGTATGAAACCAAGCACAGAAGAATAATGCTTGTCCTCAAGCCAATTGGAGGAGGGCAATATTCAAGTCCTCACAAATATTGTTATAAACACAACAATGACATTGGCAAAATGATTTGATCTTTGTGCCAAGGGTGAAATTAATGTCATATGCTCACCCCAATGGATGCCTAGAAGTAAGTTTCCACCAAGCACACGTAAAAGAAATGGTGTCCTCTGTCACTTCCATTTCCCTTCTGATCAGTCAAAGAACCCTCACCAACAATATTGACTCCTTGAGTACTAGAAATTGCAGAGGAGATTCAGAAGTTAAAAAAACTACTTTAATTTAGAGATAGATTGCTCTTCACTGGAAAACAAAGAGACAAATAAATGCACAAACAAAACCCTCAAAAGGTATTCACATTTTCAGTTGGCAAAAATTGCCTCCATTCTCTCTCAATCTCAAACACCTTTCATGATCAAATAAATTCTTGCAGATGTTAGAAAAACACATTATGACATGGGTCCTTGGAGGTTGGCCAGATCCAACTCTGGCAAATACCTACCATTCTCAATCTGGGTTACTCTGTATTCATTATTTTCTTTGTGAACCTTCTCTACATGTGGCTTGTTGCTTTGTTAAAGAGGATAACAAATGAACATAAATACTTTTCTAGGTTATACATTTTCACTGTTACCTTGTGCCTCACCAGGTCACCCCAAGACAAATAAATGAAGTGTAGTGTGCTCCCAGGTTGAATCAGCAAAGGCACACATATAGCTGTGAATTGTTTGCACATGCAAGCTTTTGATTTTGTGTTTGCTTCCTGGCCGGGCAGAAACCAGATTTGGGGGAGGAATCACTAGTTTTTGTATTTGAGAAAGCATAATAAAGAAAAGTACCATTTTTGATATTTCCACCTCCCTGTCTCAAACTATGAACTTTCAAAGGGAGACTATGCACTGAGTAGGCAAGGTTTGATGGTGATTTGTCATCGAGTTGGGTAGAAAGATAGTTCTCCTGAAAGGGTTTAGATATTTGTTTATTGGAAAGCCAATTCAACCTGAATTTGAAAAACCCATGCCACTTTTATTTTTAGCTGTAGTGTCTGTAGATTAATAAATAACATGATTGAGGTTGCATTTTACTTAAAATGCTGGGTGGAAAAGGTGAACGGATTAAGAAGTACAAATTGACAGTTACAAAACTTTCATGGGGATGTCAAGTATAGCATAGGGAATATAGTCAATAATATGGTAATAATTATGTGTAGTGTCAGGCGGGTACTAGACTTATCAAGGGGATAACTTTGTAAGCTATATAAAGGTCTAACCAGTATGCTGTACACCTGAAACTAATATAATATTGAATGTCAACTGTAATTAAAGAATACAATTTAAAAATGCATTAAAATAAGATTTTTCCTTCCTTTCCTGAGGTAGTTTATTATCTTATTCTAAAGTTGGAACAAAATATGAATGTCATAAATTTTGTCATTATAAATGTATAATGATCACATTAAAAGTAGTCTTTGGAAAAACACTGCATACCACCTTGGCAGTCAATAATAGCCAGAACTGATAACCAAACTTCTATAATATGGTTCTTCACAAACACTGGCAGAGATTAGAAAGTTGTTGGAGTTAGTGGGATATCACTGGAGGCTCTGGGAGTTTCTGCTGAAGTCATTCTGAATTAGCAGCTAATGGGGAGCTTTCTTTGATAGCGCTATTATAATTAAATGCAGCTGGATGAAAATCAACCACAAAGGGAACTCGTTTGTTTATCATTACTTGTGACTTTGTTAGCAGATGTTTTCGAAGTACCATAGTAGCCAGCTTAATTTGTCTCCGTGTAATGTGAAGCAGGTAAACTTTGATTAATAAACTGACAAGTACATTCCTTAATTTCTTTTCTGAAGTTTCCTTCTGTGACTCTTATATAGCACATATGTCAAACCCGGAAAGCTCACAGATAAACATTCAATTTCTTTTTATATATGTCAGGCCAGCTGAAATGGAGGTGTCAGTCGGCGGTGAGCTGGCTTGTCAAATGTTCATCTTGAAAGCTGCTGTAGTATTATCACATGTAAGTAGGCTAGTGAAAAAGATAAACACATATGGCATATACATACCAGGCTATGGAACGACAGCTCTCTCGATTGTAATCACTATTGGTTTTCCATAAGGGACTCAATAATTTTCAGTAAATTGGATCCTGTATAGGTTTAAACATTAATTCATCTATTTAAAAAGGGTAATTTTGACATATCCTTTGCCTGTAATAAATGCCTCCTCCACTTCTTAACAGGCAGACTTCCTCACCACCCACTTTGTCTGTTCAACACACTCTCACTTTAGTATCTTCATTCAGATAGCACTTTCTACCTGTCTCCCTGATATTGCAAAACACTTCTCTCTCATCGTTTAAAGAACTCTTGAAAGCTATACCCCTCCCTCCAAATCTTTCCCACATACCTGGAAAGAATGTGTGTGTGTGTGTGTGTGTGTGTGTGTGTGTGTGTGTGTGTTTAATTGGCTGGAGAGAGTTTAAATATGCAATGTCCACAATTTAAATTGCATTAATTACTAATACAACATGTGTTCTATAATTTTGCACTCTATTATTATTAGCTCAAGATAAAGTTGCATATGTAGCTGCATGTCCTTTGATTTTGGTGTCAGGTCAATGTTAATCAGTTTTACATCATGATTTTTATATCTGTTTTAATTGCCATGATACTCATCACAGCACTTCGTATAATTTTTTAAAATGCTGATGCTGTAACACAAGCTATTTATTCAGTTATTTATTACTTCTGAAAATATTTCTTGGGATATGTGTGTGAATGTGTATATTTATATATGTGTTCATGTTCTCACCTGTTTGCTGCACAGAATTCTTTGGGCTTAAGTTGGCAAAAGGGATGAAAAGCACTATGGCTAACTCTGAAATTCTCTGTAGATAAGCATAAAGAAATATAAGTTTTGGCACCATCTTACATCTCTTTCCTTACAGCTCTGAGTTTAAAAATGTTCTTCATGTAGGCAGAGTGGGGTAGGAGAAGGAGCATGAGCTTGGTGGCTAGATGGAGCTGGCACTGGGTCCCAACACTGCCCCTACTGGCTTTTGGAGCCTCAACGCCCTGGTCTGTAAAAAGCAGCGACAATAATACCACCTTGTGAAGGTGAGCGGTAGCATAGCCAAGATCCTGGCACATAACAGGCCATCAGTGTACAGTAGCCGATGATATTAGAAATAGGTAATACGCTCTTTCAGTAGGAGAGAAAAAATGTTGAAAATGTTCGCTGTTGTATGGAGCAGTATAAGAGCCACCTTCTCTGCTGGTCTTCCTGAGTAACGCTCACAGTATGTATTAGCACACCAAGTTAGATGTGATTTAATACAAAACTAACTTAAAATGTTAAATTATCATTAAAAAGCAATTGAAATGTATTAATACCCCTGGAGTATTTCTTGTAAAAAAAGAGAACACCTTTTCATGATCCGCTGAATGCTAACTTTACATTCAGCTTTCAACTGTTAATTGTCATGTGATTAGAAATAACCTATCTCTAACTGGTACTCTACTAATTGGAGGACTTTTCAAGGAATCTTCATTACATGTCCATGCTCCATTTTTTTTTATTTATTATTTTATTTGTTTTTTAATTAGTTTCAGGTGCACAAGACAGAGCAAAACTTAGACATTTATCATTTACATCCCTCACACTGTGTGAACCCCCCTTCCCCCATCCACCATCCCCCCGTACGTTCCCAAAACCTCTCACCTTCCCCTTATCCCCACCCCCCCGCCCCTCTAGCAACCCCCTGTTTTTCCTCCATGTTTCCAAAACTGTCTCTGATTAGTTCATTCACTTATTCTTTTCTTTAGATTCCGCATATAAGTGAGATCATATGGTATTTGTCTTTCTCTTTCTGACTTATTTCACTTAACATAATGTTCTCTAGGTCCATCCATGTTGTTGCAAATGGTAAGATTTCTTTCTTCTTTATGGCTGCATAATACTCCATTGTATAAATGTACCACAGTTTCTTAATGCAGTCATCTACTGATGGGCATTTCGGTTGTTTGCATGTCTTGGCTATTGTGTATAGTGCTGCAATAAACATAGGAGTGCATAAAGATTTTTGAATTGGAGTTTTGGATTTCTCCGGATAGATACCTAGGAGTGGGATTGCTGGATCATAAGGTAGTTCCATTTTCAGATTTTTGAGATACCTCCAAACTGTTTTCCATAGTGGCTGCACCAATCTGCATTCCCACCAACAGTGCACCAGCATTCCCTTTTCTCCGCATCCACGCCAGCACTTGTTGTTTGTTGATTTATTGATGATAGCCATCCTGACTGGGGTGAGGTGGTATCTCATTGTGGTTTTTATTTGCATTTCTCTAATGGTTAGTGAGGTTGAACATTTCTTCATATGTCTGTTTGCCATCTGTGTGTCCTTTTTAGAAAAATGTCTCTTCATGTCCTCTGCCCATTTTTTAATTGGGTTATTTGTTTTTTTGGAGTTGAGTTGAGTGAGTTTTTTATAAATTTGTGATATTAACCCCTTATCAGATATATCATTGGCAAATATCTTTTCCCAATCAGTAGGATCCCTTTTTGTTTTATTGATGGTTTCCTTTGCTGTGAAAAAGCTTTTTAGTTAGATCATTTTTTTAAAAAAAATAATTGTCTATATAAGAAATGTCAGGATAATTAGTTAAATCACAATATTAGGTTTGTGTATAGTGAGGGCCAAATGTATGTTGGTGGCTTTATTTCACTTTAGAGTATTTGAGAATTTTGTCTGGAATTTTTTTGTAACCTTTTAAGCTTTTTCTCTGATGGGAATCTGTCTTTACTTTCCGTTTTGGGGGTTGAGGAGAGCAGGGTGAGAGTCACAATGTTTTAACAGAACTGCAGATTAGCTAATTTTGACAAAAAATCTTGTTAAGATGATTGCCCTTGAGAAAAAATTATTCACGTGTGAGGAACTATCCTTATTAGTTCATCTACTTTGCTAGAGAATAGAATGACTTGACCACATTTCAAAGGAGGATCATATGTTAGCTGAAGAAGTTTGGCTCATAAACAATGTGACATGTGCTTTCTAGAAAAGTCTTAATGGTGAAGGGTCAGAGAATTAAGTAAGGTGGCCATTCTATTTGACTTTGACTCTTGATTCTGTATTTCAGTTTATCTCTTAAGATGGCCAAATTCATAGACTAGCTAAAAAATAAGCTATCTAACATCCTCTTTACAGGATGGGGAGTCGGGGAGTCCGTTGAATACTATCCTTCACTTGAAAATTGCTGAAATTAAATCATGTGTGTCTTTCTCAAAGCTGGGGTCAAGGACATTCTTTGTGCCAGAGTGTGAACATCCTCTGAAAGGTAGGGAAATCATACCACATCTTGAAAATCATTCCCAATGATTGCAGCATTAATTAGGCTGGTGTGAGCAAATATAAGACACTAGGTTGTCAGATAATCTGTGGGTGTGATAGCTTAAATAATGCTATTTGAGAAGTTAATAATAAAATAGTATCATTTAAGCAGGGAAACTGTTTTCACTATCACTCGATGACAATTTGAGTTGTGAGATTCAGAATAGATAGTGCAATTTCAGATGCCGTGTTATTTTTATGGTATTTGTTGTATCCTTTAGAGTAATGCTGCTTGGAAGGTACTCAGGGAGGCATTTGTAAGTAAAAGAAGAGGGATATTTAAAAAGTGTTAATATAAGGAGAGCTGAGGCCAGGTATATAGTAGATCTCAAGGAACTTGGGGAAAGTCAGATGTTATTTATCATTAAAAAGAATGTCTTCTACCAGGTGCTGTTGAAAATGGATAGTCGATGTCCATGGTTTTTATTGTGATGTCGGGAATATAAGGGGTTTTTGAGTGTGAATCAAGGAGAATCAGGCAAGATGATATCGGAGCTGGAAGCCAGGAGTCTGCAAAGGTGATAGGGGTTCTGTAAAAGGTGCTGTTCAAAGCAGGCAAATCTGGCTGCAGGATGCTGCTGGAATGTGTACAACTTGTTCTTTGTGTTGAAGAGAAAAAAAAATGTGTCCAAACGTAAGGAGACCAGTACAAGAACATGTGTGAGCAGTGCTAACCGTAATACTTCTGGTGATATGTGTCTGCTTTTATATTTCCAGAATCCCTGACCCTGACTTCAGTCCTCCCAGCTTATCTCTTAAGCTGTTTCTGGGCCTTCATCCTTTTGCTCTCAGCCTGCAGCACTCCAGGAGACTTGAGCTGGGGTTCACATGGCAGTGACCTTGTTGATGCCTGAGATTTTCAGTCTCTGCCTCTGAATGATCTGTCAAAGGATGGACCCCCTAAGAACTTCATCTCTTCTTGAAATTAAAGGGAGAGGGAGTGCTAATTTGAAGGATTGCTTTCTATTTCTGATTTTTACCCAGTATCTTTTGTAAAAGTTTCATAGCAAAAGTCTGCAAAAGAAAATAGAACAGATGATGGAAACTGATGACTAAAGTCAGCCGTTCCCTAAAAGCGGCAATAATGTCAGAGTGGTAACTGGATAATCCATTCTGTTTTGGGCTTTGTCTATTTTTCTTGTATCTGAATTGTCACTTGGTTGTCTCTTATTTATACTTCAGTGAATGGTTCACAATGTGTGCGTGTGGAGACATATGTGAAAAGTAGCTGTGTTGTAATATTTATCATTAAAGAGCTGCCTTTGTTTCATTTTACAAGCATCACATTGATGATACGAATAACAAAACTGACTGGCTTACTCACTAAAGGTTGCTTCCATAATGAAACAAATTTATGTACCAAGTTTCTCGGTTTCTTTATTAGATAATTGGACAAATGTTGAGAAACTGCTGCTAATTGAGCACTCATTCCAGCTTTTGTCTACATTGAGACTGGGCAGGTTTTCTGATGTTTGCAAAAGAATTAAATATCCACCAAACCTTGCAACAGCTTCTCTGTTCCCAATATGTTTTTATTAACTTTAACTGAGTCCCTGGGCTTAAATGTGGTTTATCCCCAAATTTTCACACTCACCTTTTATAAGAATCACATATTGGAGGATGTTTTCATTTTAGGAAAAAAGTGTGATCAAAGACAGGTCATATGTTTTCTTCTTTGAGGCAGCAGAGGCAAATGGGCCAGGTTCAGATCAAATGTTTTTGCTAGCATGACATTCAATAGGTAACAGTTGCCCTGAAGCAGGGCATGAAAGAGTTAGGAGAAAGAATAATAGAAACTGAAAAACCTTTGAAAATCTATATAATATTACGTATTTTGAGAATCAGAAATAGAAAAAAAATAATTTATAGGAAATGCACAGTAGAACATAGGTGCGCTGCTTCAATAGAAGCCGTCCTTTCCCCTCCCGCTGCAGCTGTTCTAGTTGGGCTCATAAGAGTCACTCTTTGTCTTTTCAGATAGCTTCCTGAAAAGTACTTTTTGCCTTCACACAATGTCTCATACATCAAGTCCATCTTTCACAGGACTTCCAGGGTAATTTTCTTACAGCATATTCTGATCCTGTTATTGTTATAGTAAAAAAAAAAACAACAAAAAAAACAAAAAACAAATAAATAATTCCTCAAATCTAAAATAATAATGTTCTAACTTGTTAGCATGGCATTATTTAACCTGACCTACTTCAAGGACTTATTCTCCAGTACTGTGCCTTCATGTTTCCACCAAGGTGGAATAATTACTTGCTCTTCTCAAGCAAACCCCTATGTGACCTCACCTTGGCACATGTGCTCATTCTCTTTCTGAGTTGGTACTCCTCAACTCTTTACATATCTACCAGTTGAAAGTCTACCTATCCTTCAAAAAATACTATAGGATGCAGCCTCTGAGATGGCCCCAAATCATCTTGCCTCTTGGTTTTCTGCCTGTGCTATTTCCCACCCTTTGAGCATGGGCTGGAACTAATGACTCATTTTTAATGAACGTGGGATGGAATGTCATTACAGAAAGGCTGTGATGCAGATCTTGCTCATTCTTGCTATCTTTGAGGGTAGTCGGATGCCATCTTGGGAGCTATCCTATGGCAAGGCCCAGATGGCTTGGATTTGAGGGAGGCCTGCAGCGAAAGACCAATGAGGACCTGAGGCCCTCAGTCCAATAGCTTGAGAGGAACTGGATCCTTCCCGCCATCACATGAGTGAGTTAGAAGCAGATTCTCCCACAGAAGATCCTTCAGAAGGAACCACAGCCCGGATGACATTTTGATGGCAACCTTGTGAGAAAGATGTGAAACAGAGGCTTCCAACTAAGCTGCACCAGGATATGTGATAGAAGCTGTTGAGATGATAAATGTTTGAGCAACACAGATTTGGGGGTTGTTATGTGGTAATAGGTCATTAATACAGATTTTGGTACCAGGAGTTGGGTTTAAAACTCTGAAACCTTCTATAATTCCTCCAGTAGGAACTAATATCTCCCTTTCAATGTTACTAGAATACATTATGCGCGCAGTATTTTTGGAAAATTTCAAATTTTGTCTTCTTTTGTTCTCAGTTTTATATGACTTTTCTCCCATATAAAATTATAAACTTCCTTGAGGTCAGGTGTTATGCCATATTAAACTTTGAACTCCTTTCCCCCACGGTTTTAGCAACAGGGTTTATGTAGTAAAAGCTAATAAAAATTTGTTCAGTTGAATTTGGTGAGTGTATTTAGTCATATTTTAATGAACCAAGGTTAGTAAAGAAGAACAATTGGCCAATTCATGATGAAAGGTTTTACAGCTCTTGAGTTTTGTCAAGAATTAGTGAGTATTAACTCTGGAGGTTTACTCAGGGACATCTTCCCAAATATTTCTTAACATTCTTATTTTGGGGGGGAAGTGGATTGTAGGAAAAACATGGTATTGATGAACTCTCAATAGACTTAAGTAATATTTTTCCAGGGTAGAATCTGAAGAACCTTAGATTTTGTTATGTGACAGTATCCAGTAGCCTATCAGAATCGTGAGAGTGTTTTTGACTTAAAAATGATAGCCACCTGGATAACCTCACAGCATCGATTTGTCTTCAGGGGTTATGTTTTCTTTACTAAAGGGTTGAATGTGGACATTAGTTTGCTACACTATGTAGGGCTCAAAAACTCACAAATTACTTTTGTGATTTGGTACTGCCATGCAGTAGAAAGTGATGGGTTTGCGGTGACACAGTTCTGCTTTGAATTTTGGCTGAAGAATTTATTTGCTGTTTCGCCTTGGGCAAGTTACTTAGTCTCTTTGAGTATTCCACATATATTTGATGACACAGTAGACCACAAGCCATGGGTTTTGAGGAATAATTGAATATATGTATGTTTATATATAAACACACACACACACACACACTGACCAATTGTTCTTCTTTACTAACCTTGACATATATATATATATATATATATATAATATACATATATGTATTATATATATATTTATATATATTGAGAGAGAGACTATATATGCGTGTATATATAGTCTAATACATAGAGATTATATGTAGAGTCAATCTATCCTATATCTATTATCTATCTTTCTAGAGAGAAAGAGCTTACTACAGTGTATGATAATCATAAATTATTAAATAATAGCTGAATAACAGACTGTCTAAACTATCTAGCCTAGTTCATAACATCAAAACATTCCTTCTATTTTCACTGCGTATTCTCATGGAATTCATGGCCCTCATTCATTTTAAGCTGACTCATAGATTGAGGAAAATCTCCCTCATTCCATCTGTGATTTTAGTTTAGTTTTAAATGCATTGCTATAAATACATTTAATTATTCCCTTCGTTTGGTCATCCATTCACCAGATATTATTGGGTCCCCATCAGAAATGAGAGACTCTTTAGTTTCACTCCTCTGAATTTCTGGTGTGTTTGATTGTTTGAAATAATCACTTGATACATGCAGCCTACTAACGTTTATTGTTAGGTATCATATAGTGTGGAAGAAGATTGGCTGTAAGCAGTCACTTTGTAGTTATCCAAATTTGATTCAGTTTCCTACTCTTGTTGCCAGCTGTTTTACCTTGGGTGAGTCATTTAATTTGATTAATTTTCACTTTCTTCAACTGTAAAATGAGAGGGAAAATAGCATCTCATAGGATCGCTGTATTGATTAAACATGATATTCACTATAACATCCTGGGCACATGGTCCAACATAGAGTGTTGAACAAAATTTTGTTATCATACAAGTATGATGGGGGTGTATCCTGTTTCACAAGATTTACATGTCCAAAAAAATGTAACTGCACTGTAAACTGCTGAACTCCTTACAAATGTGGATGGTCATTTTTAATAGTGTCTGGGATAGGAACTATTTTTAATACCTCACTAAATTCCCAAGTCTAGCTGTGTAATCAATAGGTGATCAATAAAGGTTTACTGTTGCATATGATGAGGTGTTGGTAATACCAGGCAGGCATCATTTAGTGCTGAACAAGCTGATTCCTTAAGGTATGGATCAGCCAATAAAGTGCTCAATCACCTGCGTGGCCTGTGAGTGCTAGCATCCCAGTGTTTGCCTTTCTTTGTTTATTGCTTCATGGCCTCTCTTATTCCAATAACATCCTATTTTGTCACCAAAAATATTTTGATTCCCAGCAAGGAGTTTGATTCTTTTCCAAAGACAAATAAACACGGGCTTATTTTCATGGTTAAAACACCTACCAGATATTATAGCAGGTTGAGGGTCTGGCCACAGATGAATGGGAGGATCATGCTCTAGGCTCACTTACCTTCCATTAGAGGAGCTGCTGAGTATCCTGGGAGACTAAAGACATCATTCTGTAGACCTTTGGCAAATGTTGAGTTTTAGCTATGGCAGCCATGAAGATGCATAGCTCAAATCTCCTTCAAGAGAGCCTCCTGCCTGGAGCAGAGATGGCTGATAACCCCAGCTGCCCCCCACTATGTGAACTCTGAGACCATGGTTCCCTGGCTTCTTCAGTCAATGGCTGAGTGTGGTGAGGCTCCTAGTGCCTGCCTGTTTTCTGAGACTTAGGACTTCTCCCTTTGGCCTGGATGAGCATTTCTCACAACTGCCCTGCTGCCTGGGAGCCTTCCTACCCACATTTCCTGTGCTCTATCTTTTCACAGGTATCAGACCAGACTTGTGGTCTAAAATCTCTTCATGTCTATTCCTGTTCCCTTTCTGTTTACTCACAAGAAAAGTTAACCCCCAAAATTTACATGTCAAATCCTGCTGTGGCTTCCTGGAAAATCTGTACTGATACAGTTGGTAATACGTTACCGTATTGGAAATACAGCTTCATTCAGTAGGGATGCCATACTGGCCCAATATGGAGCTACTCTACCCATGTCCTCATGTTTCACAGTCTGTGCTCTTGCACTGAGCAAAATATGCCTGTAGTCTCAGTCATGAAAGAACCTGTACATTTACACAGATAAACTTCTCAAATTTTTTAGCACAGTCACAGTCCCCTCAACTCAGATGTGCAATCTATATCTTTGTATCTGCATATTTATTTAATATAACTACATATTTGTGTACATTAACCTGCCAATTATCCTAGAACTCCTGGAAGGCAGTAGCTGTATCCAATTTATATCAATGGGTACCTTTGCCTCTGACATTAAATTTTCTCGATACATGACAAGAAATGTATACAAAATGAGCCCTTCCATAGGGGATCCAAGAAGGATCTGTGAACATTCAGACATAGGTTCAAATCCTAGCTGTGCCGCTTCTTGTTTGTGTAACTTTGGTCTTGTTACTTTCGCCTCTTTGAGCCTCAGTGTTCTCATCTATAAAATGAGTTTTGTGAGGCTATAATGAGAAAGTGTAGTGAACATTCAGTCTCTGGTGCACAGTTGGCTACCTACAATGGATATCAAGATTGAATAAAATTAATTGAAAATTGTTAATTATTGCTGTACATTGCAATTTCCCTCCACCATAAGCACATTTAATAACAACACATACATTACCAAATACCAATGTACTTACATAACTTTTCAAGATCACAGCTTTGAAGGAGATGAACTTAACCTTCATTTGGACTCTGTCCTCTAGGTGATCAATTAATATTTGTTATCCTGCTAAAATAGTATTATTTATTAATGTTAATATCATTATTAATACAATTATATTATAATTAAGGATTATATAATTATGATTATATTATGATTATAGTGTTTAATATTTTAATAATACATATTAATGTTAATTATTGTTAATTACAAAGAATTAGAGTGGTCTTGATTATATTAAAGTACAACAGTGTATAAGAAAGCTGTGTTCTCAGTTGAGTTTCTTTTATAGAAACACACATCTTTATATAGTCTTGCTTATCTGATAGTCTTTATAGGCTTGGGATATCCTGAGTGAAGAGCTCACAGTAATTTGCCCAAGGCCTGTTCTGGTGGCTGTTGCGAAACAGGAAGCAAAGATTGTCTTTAGCTTACCTATCTCCCATATCTTATCTTCCCAAGGTTGGGCTTCTGTGCCTCCCAAGGTTACAAGTGGCTGATGGGATTGAGTTACCCATGTTGATATATTCAGGGGTAAGACTGAAGACAGTTTCCAAGGCCTTTCTTCTCTTTCAGGGTAATGCACAGTTTAATGGTGACCTCCAGATGATGAGGACCTTGTTTTTGTTTTCTAACCAAAATATCCTAGGTCTCATTTAGAATATGTTAGAGCAAACAACTAGGGAATGTATTTTGGGTGTGTGACAACTTTTGTTAGCTCTAAATCATAGCAGAGGCAGCCACATGACTAATCAGATCAGGGTGAATCTGTGTAGTTCTCACCCTGATGATATCAGATCATTTAATATTGCTTGGAAACATATCCTAATTCCTACAGAAACTGGAGTTTTTGATAATTGGATCAAAAGACACATGATTTCTGCAAAATATCCAGTTCTCTATGCTGCAAGAGTGAAAATATGTTCTTCCCAAGTATCTATAATCTCTTACTTATGGTATATAATCCTGAATTATCAAAGAATTAATTAAGATGTCCATGAGTGATAGGCTGCAGCAAGGAAGATTCTGATTCAGAGGGTATTAAACTCACCATGTAAAGTTTTTGACAGCTCAGAAAAACACTGAACCATATGATGTTTTGGTGTGTTCTCTGCAGGAACATAGGATAAACCTCTAAACGACAACAAACAGAAAAGATGAACTTCTGTGTTAACACAGTTTTTAACAACGACTACTGACAAAGTTCTTTCTGTTAGCTAACCCGAATGTTTTGTGCTGCAACTCAAGAATATTTTTTTGTTTACATAATTTTAAAGTACTCTTTGATTTATTGCAGAAAGAATTTTCACATAGTCTTTCCACATAGCAGAAAGAATTTTCACATAGTCTTTCCCCATCTGTTTTTAATTTGCTACTAGAATACCTCTGCCTTCCACTGATCTACTTCCTTAGTTACAGAGCTGCTTTACTCTGCCTTACCTCACAACCCTAGATTCACTTCTAGCTTTGCTTTCTGACTAGCGTACAGGAATGTTCATATGCATATATTTGATAACTCTAACTATTATGTTCAAACAACCATCAAACGCTGATGACATTAGCTCCTAAACATTTCACAATTCTATCCGTATTTCCCCATCAGCAAAATCACTGGCTCAGAGCATACTTTGGTCATTCTTATCCAGAACAGTGGGGAGTCTGAGCTTTTTTTTCTTGCACCCCAACTGATAAACATTATTGAGCCTTGCCTCCAGTTTATATCATTTATTAATGAACTGCTGTATTAATATATTATATACATTATGTAATTAATGCCAGAAGTTGAGAATTTTTGATAAAAATAATTGAAATAAAAAGCATATTTTAAAAACAATCAATCTTACAGAACAAGGTTGTCAATTTTTGAGTTGTATGTTTTTTGAAAACTTTTTTCAGTGGTTGAATTATTTCTGAATCTATATAAAGTTGTAGAAATATCAAGGAAATAAATGTAAACTAAAGCCAAACATTCCCCTGATTACTGCATCATGAAATAAGGTCATTATCTATTTAATAATTTTAGAAGAGTATTGTAAACTTTCTCCATGGAACTTCACCAAATCCTTTCATTAATAGCTGTGCATAGTTTTGTTTCAAATAATATATTTATAATTCATATTTGTTTTCTTTGTTTTCATTACATATAGATGGTAAATTCAATGCCATGTTACTTTATCAACATCAATATGGGCATGCTTGATTCCATTTGTGAAACTCAAACAGAAATTCTTTGTACTAGAGTAAGAATTATTTTTTAATGAAGTTTTTGTGTTAACAACTTCATCAACTCTCATTTTCTAACTCCTTTAGAGTATTATGAAATTATGAAATAATTTTAAGTGGGCGCACCTTTATATCATTTGTGATTGTAATGCTGTATATAACTCTCTGGGTAGAGATGACATTCATTCAGCAAGTGATTTCTTCACAAATTAATAATTTTTATTGATGTTGATCTAAACAGGGTTCTATATTTACCCATATATTTAACTTTACCTAAAGAACTTGATGTTTTCATACGGCTTTGAGTTACTGTCTAGCATTCTTTCATTTCAACTTGAAGGATTCCCTCTATATTTCTTATAGGGCAGGTCTGGTGATAATGAACTCCCTCAGCTTTTATTTATCAGGCAATGTGTTCATTTCTTGCTCATTTCTGAAGCACAGTTTTGCCAAATACACAATTCTTGGTTGACAGGTTTTTTGTTTTTGTTTTTGTTTTTTGTTTTTCTTTCAGTACTTAAAAATATCATCCTATTGTCTTCTGGTCTACAAGATTTCTGCTGAGAAATCTGCTGATAATCTTATTGAGAATCTTTTGTGTAGGATGAATGACTTTTCTCTTGTTACTTTCAAGATTCTCTCTTTGTCTTTGTCTTTTGAAAGTTTGATGAGAATATGTTCTGTTGTGATCTCTTTGAGTTTATCCAACTTGTACTTCATTGAGCTTCTTGCATTTGTATAATTATGTCTTTTCTCAATTTGGGGAAGCTTTTTAGCAATTATTTATTTTAATAAGCTCTCTCCATATTTTTTTCTTCTCCCTCTGGAACTCCTGTAATGTGTATATTGGTCTTCCTATGGTGGTCCCTTAAGTTCCTCAGGCTCTGCTCTCTTTTTTTAATTCTTTCTTTTTTTTCTATTTTTATCCTCAGACTAAATAGTTTCAAATGCCTTGTCTTCAAGTTCACTGATTCTTTACTCTGTTTGAGTTGCCCTTGAACCTCTATTTCAAGGTATCTTTCAATTTAGTTATATTTTTCAGGTACAGAATTTGTGGTTTTCTCTTTTTATAATTTCTATCTCTTTGTTAATATTCTCATTTTGTTCAAATATAATTTTCCAGATTTCCCTTATGTCTTTTTCTGTGATTTCTTTTAGCTATTTTCACATGTTAAAGACAGCTGTTTTAAAGACCTTGTTTAGTAAGTCTGAAGTTTGCGTTTCTTCAGATACTTTCTGTAGATTTATTTTGTGACTTTGAATGGGCCATATTTTCCTGTTTCATTGTATGCTTTGTAATCTTTTGTGGAAATTTGGGCATTTGGAACAAAAGAAGCCATCTCTCCCATTGTTTGCTGACTGGATCCATGCCAAGGGGATGACCTTCACTAATAACTTCAGGGAAAAGGTTTAACGTCCTTTGAGAACTTTTCTATGCATGAATCTTCTCTGAACCTGTGTATGTGCCTTGCTCCCAGTTTCCCAGTAGCCATTGCCTTGCTCCCAGTTTCCCAGTATATATGGCTACTTTTAAAAGTCTTAATTTTCCTAGGCGTCTCACCTCTGTTTCTTCTCGGGGCCTTAGGTGTTCTATTGTATCCCTCTGCCATTAAACTCTCTTGCCCAGGTGTATGCCAGTCTAGTCTCCTTGCAGTTCTCACAAGTCATGCGTACTGCTTCCTGCTGCTTTTACTAGCTTAGTATCTGAGACACTTTTGTCCATCTGTGTTCCAGGTTAAGTGACACATACACCAGTCCTCAGGCAACTTGCAGACAAGTTAGGAGTTACAAATTTGGCTTACTCTGTTCTCTCCAGTCACTGAATGGGACTGGGGACTGACCGATCTGCTGCTTCCTTCAAACTGGATGGGATAAGTGTGAGTAAAATCTCCATGAAATTTTCTACCTTTTGTATGTGTTTTTTTCTTGATAGAGTGTGCTTCAATTATTGTAGATTTTGAATGATTTCCAGAATGTCTATAAAGTTATTTCAGTCAGTTTCAATTTGTTTACTTAGTGGTTCCATGGGGGAATTAGGACCTGCAGCTTCCTAGTTCCCTTCTTGCTGATGGGACCAATTTCAGAATTTTAGATAAACCATAATAGAGACCCCTTTGAAATACCCCTTTTCTCCTCCATGGCTGAGCTTTTTGCTGGGTTCTCTGATATAGCTGGTCCAGTGGGGCTTCCATATTCAACTCCTCTATGGCAAACATTCAGAACCATTAACTCTGGGCAGCTCTTTTCCTCTAGACAGAGGTTAATTTGAGGAGTTTTTGTTTCTTCCTTCCAACGGTAAAATGAAGGACCTGTTCAGGCAGAGACGACAACCTGCTCTAGAGGATTCTTCCCCTTGGTTTGGTGCACGCGTGTGTATGTGTATGTGTGTGTGTGTGTGTGTGTGTGTGTGTGTGTGTGTGTGTGGTGGGAGGGAAGTCAAACAGAGATGGGATGAACTGGGTAGGGAAATTGCTGGAGCAGAATAGCAAAAGGGACCATGTGGGTTGTAGGCCAAAGTTTCAGGAGTAGGAATTTGGAAAGGGCAGAGAAAGCAGAATGGTGAACAAAAGTATTGACTTATGTTCAAAATAATGCTGTTTTCTCTGTTTTCCCTCACATTCTTAATATTACAAGATAACATGTTCTACTAAAAATACTGTATGACAGTCTGATTTATCTTTTTATTCCCAGTATCTAACAGGGTATACCAAGCACTTAATTGGTGCTCAGTATTTGTTGGACTGGAACAACAATTACCTAGCCTTAAAAGTGGTTCCAAATGCAGGCTTTTAATATATACTTTTCCCACAAGAAACTTATTTTGTATTCCCAAATAGTGTTACATGAGCTTGTCCATAAATAATATGACAATTACTTAAGGCTGAAGTATATATAAAAATATTTTCAAATGCATGTTACTTTCATGTTTGTGACGTCTGAGGAGATGATGAGGATGATGAGTACTATTTTTTTGTGATATAAAATTTTCCAATTCTTCTCCTATTGTGTTTTTCTCCTTCTCAATCAATCGATCAGTTATTTGTATCAGGATTTTTCAAGGTGCTATAAGACATATTAAAAATGTCATAGCTCTGGTCCTAAAAGAACAGTACAATATATCTGCTCACCTCATTTCAATCTCATTAGGTAATGAGATTATTTCTTCTATTTGGGAGTTTCTATTCTATTAAACTTCTGTCCAATTTTCTTCTGGCTTTTGGTGAGTGAGATATAGAAGAAGGTGGAAGAATACCATAACGTTTCTCTTGACAGACAGCCTTGTGTATAGGAACTAGCCTTGGACTTAGCAGAATATCTAATTTTAGTCTTAACTCGTTCACTCTCCATGGATGTGTCCTTGTTCAAGGACATTTAACTCTTCATTTCCTAACTTATAAAATGATGATAATCCCAGTTGCTTTAAATTCCTTAACAGAGTTTTTAGCTTTTAGGGGGTTCCAAGGGAGATCTTGTGTGAGAAGATAATATGCAATGTAAATTGTTGCAATGGTCTTTCCTGGGACACTCCCTTTTGTTGTACTTTCTCTGTTGGATGAAACAGAAACTTGATATTTTGGAGGGCAGAAATTGGCAGCAATTAATGTCCAAAGTGGTTGCCCATGGAGAACATGCGTTGTCAACAAATCTTTGTATGTTGGAAATAGGAATATTTGGAGGTGTGTGTGTGTGTGTGTGTGTGTGTGTGTGTGTGTGTGTTTGTGTGCATGTGTTATTAGATCATGTCCTTCCCCTGGTCACAATCCTCCAGGGACTTTCCAAACCATTTAGCATAAAATCCAATGTCCTTTCTATGGCCTTAAAAACTCTTTCTCTTGCTTCAAACTTATTTCCCCCTCACTCCACTTCTACATCTTTGCCGTTTCACAAACATTCCAAGCCTATTGGCTGCTCAGGGGCTGCATATTTCTACTCCTCTTTCTATGAGGCTCTCAACCTTGCCAGTTGCAAGACTTACCCTTTCTCTATATCCAGATTTCTACTCAAAGGCCACCTCTTCTGGGAGGCCTTCCCTTGCCATCTATATAAAATAGTATCCCCCGTCTCTCTAGTCCCATGACCCCACTTTACTTTCATTCATAGTCTTTAATTAATGCTACCTCTCTTTGTTTTACATATAAACTTTTAATTATTTGTATTCCCTATTAGACTGTAAACTGCAGGAAGGCAGGGACCTTGCCTGTTATTTTTTCAAATGTATGTTTAGTGTCTGGCGTATTGTAGACACTCAGTAAATACATACTGAATGAAATAAATGACTCGCTGAATGAATAAATGTGAGTATCAAGTCCATAAACTCTACATAAGATTTGTAGAGTCTATACTTGTATAAGTCTATATTTTCAGCAGTGCTATTTCTTGTTGTAGATTAAGTACCTAATCACAGTTAATAGCACTTAGCTTTTCCCACTTTTTATAATGGCCTACTCTTTTGCTCTTACCTCAAAAGTCTGGATGGATTCTTTTAAGCCACTGCTTTGAAGACATTTGTATATTTTTCTAAAGATGTTTAATGAGTTGGAAATAACCATGCATGAAGCAGTTTTAGTGTAGCCTTTACAAAGTTAGTTTTTGCAGTTTAGAATACTTGTTAGATAACTCACTGGAGAAAAATGTACTCACTTGTATCAGATGTTTCTATTGCAGATGATTTTTGAAGCTACTTTTTAAGTTACTTAAAATATGTGATGAGACCCAGATCCCCAGAAGACTGAAACCCAAACTAGGCTCATGTGGAACTCACCGAACAGTTTTGCTGGCGGTATCACCACATAGGCTGTTAGAAGTAATTCTACATATGAGGCAGTGGCATAGATGCCGAGGTTGAGGAAAGCCAAACTAATTGTAATTAGTGAGATTCCAGATTTTAGTGCCCTAAACACTTATGAGAGTAGCTGCCCTATAAGCAGAAGAAAATTGAGAAAATAGGGAGTTATAGAGACATTAGTACAGTTGTGTTGGCTCTTACTTGGCTTCCACGGCAGTGCTGAGTTTTGTATTACTGCAGTAATTTTTCAGCTATAGGATGTAAGACAAACTGTGCTGAGATACAAAGGCAAGGAGCAAAAGACACAAGTCTGTATTTCTCTGTTAGGTAGAGACTTGAATGTTTATAAAACATGTAGTTAAACAGGTGCAGCTGTGTTTACTCCTTAGTTAAAAGTAAAACCTTTGCACTGACACGTGGAGATTTTACAAAGGGAAGAAGTCACTTTCAAAAATTTTATTAAAAAAGTGTGTAGAGTGAAAGGAGAGGAATCATGCAAATATATTTCTTTGTAGTCTGTGTTTGCATCTTCATATAATTTGAGAAGAACAGTTTACTCCTAGGTTTGCCTAGGAAAATACTTACCCTAATTTTCTTTGATTCCTCCTTTTAGGAAAGACAAACAACTTTGAAGGACACATTAGCCTGACATGCGAGGAAGTTACTTGCTGAGCTCTGATATGACAATGGAAAGCATTGCTATGAGCCAATCAGGTCCTGCCTGTGGAGATGTTTTTGTTTGAAACATTTTCACACATACTTATTTAATAAAGCTTTTGTTTTACTGACATTGGAAAGCACTGTACTGCATTATGCTGTGATTTTGAAGTGACAGTGTCAGTGAGACTAGGGTAAAATATTTGAAGTGAATTGAGGCTGAAAACGAAAGCTTTGTTTTTGTTTGGTTAGGAAGGGAAAGTTATGTTTAACATTTATTTTCCCCGTCCTGCTCCCACCACTGGAAAACAAAAGCAATCAAAACAACAAAAGAATAACAACTGCAAAACCAAATTTGTGTCTTCCTTGCACTGTATTTAGTGAGAGAATGTCATCTCAGATATATTTCTGCATTTCTTGATGAAATAAGAACATTGTCTCAAGTTCTTCTTATGACAGGCACTTTGTATTTAATAGTCAATAAATAATAGAGTCAGTCTAGTTATAACTTGACATTCTGAAAAGTGTCTATTTAAACAGGATGAAGTGATATATACCACGAAAGAACAGTGCCTGTTATCAGGGTTCCTGTGGGAGATCCAACTCATAACACATTTCTTCCCCACAGCTAAAATGTATACTTAAAACTTAGCGGTTGAAAGAGTGAGGCAAGAAGGCATGGTGATAAACCAACTGCAGTCCAAACTGGCTCTAACTCTGCCATCGGCGTTCTTACTGACTTTGGCGCACCAGGAACCTAGGCACAACTTTATCTTCTCCATCTAATAGAATGAGAGGCTTCACTGCAGTACGTCTCATAGGTCTTTCCGTTCTAACACTTTATAAATCACTTTATTTTAGAAAATGGATAATTCAAACACCATGGTTAGTCATTTAATAATATATCAATAGAATTTTGTTCTCCATATTTGTATCTATGTGTACGTGTGCAAATAGATTATATGTTTGAGAGTTATTTAATATTACTTAAAATATTACTGACCTTTGCATTCGTGGAAGGGTGGATAAATGTAGTTCTCTTAACATTGCTCTCACAGTTCCGTTTTTTCCCCCCATCATAGCACTCATGATATTTGGTAATTATTTAATATGTTCTTGTCATCCATTGAATTCTGCTGATGCCTTTCTTTCATAATATATTACAGTTTCTCCCATCTTAAAAAATTTTTTTTTCAATCCCAGAATAATCGTTATCTTCTAATACTCTTTCCCTTCAAATCCTAGAGTAGTATTTCATACTACTTTATTGTTTACTTTCTTTATGTTTCAATTACCAATCAGATGTCACTACTCATTAGACACACGGACAAACAAACAAACAAGCAAACAAACAAAAAAAACTTCTTAATGGCACTTGACGCTGTCATGTACACTGTACATATTTTAAATTTGTTTGCATTCATTCATCATTCTCAATATTCTTTGCAGGCTCTCCAACTTGAAGTTAAATGATATGTTGGTATTTTCTGGAATTGAGGTTTGGCCTCTTTACACTTTCTCCCAGGCTCCCAATTTATATACTTCAGTTCCATGACCATCAAGAGACTTATATTTCCCAGATTATTGCCTGTAGTTAAGTTATTGCTCATAAACTCTACCTGTCTTCTGGTCAAATCTACCCAGACATCTCCTGGCACTTCTGTCTCAACATGTTCAAAACAGAAATAATGGTATCTCTTCCCTACTTCCCAAGTCAGATATTTGAAAGCTTCCCAGATGTTTTTCCTCCATGTTACCCTCCTAACCCAGTCCCTAGGCCCTAAACTTAGACTCTGCCCTCTCCGCTCTCCAAACTTATTGAAATTGCTTCATTTCAGATTTTTATCATTTCACACTAGAGCTACTATGTTGATGTTTTATCAAGTTTCTCTAACTTTCTCCCTCCCAGGCATTCACCATAGTTTAGTCAGTTAAATTATTTAAAACTACAGATAGCATCATGTACTTTACCTATTAAAACCTGTAATGTTTGCTGTTGCCTTTCAGACAAGTCCAAGCATTAGGAAATGAAAAGCCCTTTCTTTTCTGTACCTGCTTCTCCAAATTCGTCCATTGGACTTCCTCCACAGGCTCTCAGAAGCTGTACTAGAGGGATACACACTACTTACAATTCTCCGAACATGGCATGCTGTTTATATCTCTATTCCTATACTGTTTCCTTTACCTGGAGTACCCTGTACCCACGATCAGCCTGGGAATCTCCTATTCATCTTACAAGACCCACTATATGAACCTTTTTATGATACTTGCCATAAGCACAAGTGATTGTTTTCTCCTTGAGTTTTCCCCATTCTTTGTTCAGACCACATTTATCTTCTCTCAATAACTATGTTTTATTTATATGTGGATCCCCAGGGCCTAACACTGTTCCTGCTAAATAATAGTTAATCAATACATGTTATGTAAACAACGTACCTGAAAATAGTTGAGAAGTATGATTAATAATGCAACGATATTTGCTGAGAATTTTGTGACCCCTTTCTTCCCAAAAAAAAAATCTGTGAATAAAAGAATAAAACAGGGAATAGGTTGGTATTAAAATCCTGAAGGATAACGTGGCTGTCGATAGGGAAAGATCAAGAGGAGGAAGCTGGAGTATTTTGGGCACTTCTGAAGGGGAGATGGAGACCATCTGGAGAGGAGGATGCTACAGGAATGAGTGCCAGGATAGAGATAAAAGTGAATGGAAAGGAAATGGTGGCTGAACAACATCAAAGAGGGAACTCTACTGCAGAATTGAACAAGTAACTGTGCACTCGTTCTGGCACAGAGACAAGTGGGTGGCATTGAATGATATATCCTGATGGTTATGACAGGGACTAAGAAACAGGGACCTAATCTGGTTTAAGAGAGCTTCCTTCAGTATAGCTGGGCTTATGTGTGTAGGACAAAGTAACATGAAACACTGGGGTATGTTCTGATATTTTCAATTTCTCTTTATTTGCAAATGTATCTAAGTATGTTGTTTTCTACTTTAAATAGCGCTAACTTGAAATATTAATTTCAAGTAGCCCTTATTAACATGTTTAACTCGTGTTTTTTGTCCTTTTTAGAAAAATCCATCCAACGTATATAAGTATACCAAAAGTATTATTTAAAATGATATCCCTCCTTTCTGAAAGCAATCATTTCTGTGTTCTGCCATGGATTTTTCTTAGCAGAGTTCAGGTACTTCTGTATGTGAACAGGAAATTCATGTGACTAAAACAAGATACTGTATTTGTTTGACTTAGGAAAAAATTATAAATACAAACATTCTTTTCAACCATTTGTTTACAATTAATTGCTAATGATGGATGGAAAGCGTTGAGAGCAACAGGAAGTGTAAATAATATAAGAAGAAAAAAGAAAAGAATAGTGTTAATAATAACAGTTGCAGATGGTTAGCGTTTTCCCTGGAAAGTATTGTTTTAAATTTCTGTTAAATCTTGCCAGATTCAGGGAGATTGTTTGATCTTAAGTAAAACATGTTGCCACTACTTCAGTTATAGTAAATGCTGCTGAAACATTTGCAAAATAAAGATTGATACACTGGAAATGCATGAACTTATATGTTTAGGTGATAAATCCGTAAGTGTCATAAAGAAGTTACTTTTTGTGTGGTTACACTTTTAAAAAATCAAGTTGGATCCTTCAAAGTATTCATATAACATCAACGATCTGAACTGTGATTTTTCTTGGGTGGAATAGTGTTAAAAAACAACCTTTTAAACATGTATGCATGTCTATATATTTTCTTTTACATACCTGAAATTAATTTCTTCCTTGTTCTTTAAACAATTAAAACAAAACCAAATAGTCTAAGTCAGTAATTAATATTAATAGTGATGCAGATACTGAGGGACTTTAATAGTATAGTTGCAAAGGAAATATTTTAGTATGTCCTGTAGATGATTGGCTGACTGATATCTCATTGTTTCACATAAGCATGAAATGATGATTCATTTACCACTGTGTTGCAATCAGACTTATTTGGCTTTTTATCTAAGGAATTGTTGTAAAATATCCAATAATTGTATCATCTCCAACTTGAGGAGCTGTTAATCAATGAGAATATGATACCAAAAACCAATTAGTATTAATAAGTGAGTAGTGCGAAATGGCAAAAATGGAAAAACAAAAATGCAAACTAAACAACAACAGCAACAATAAAACAGTACCCAGTAATGTTTTGGCGAATAATACAGTATTTCCTATTGATATAGTAGAGGGTGGGTATTTTAATTCACTTTCGCTTTAAGACCAATTCTACTTTCGATTATTTGCAAATCCAAATGAAAACAATAGGTTAGTGCTGGGTATAGTTTTGGACATTGATTTATTAAAGAATCTGAGGAAGAATCTAAAAAACAACTTTAAAACATATTTTAGAGTAAGAAGGGTTATTCTAATGACATTTTTTGAAAGTTGTCCTTCTTGAATTTACATTTACAAATTTATATTCCCTTTGTGATCTCAGTGGAAATGATCCATCTTCTGTTCAAATTACTGGTCAATATGTCAGTCAGATCAAATGCCACTAATAAGATGCTAAAAAGTGCTTCTGAGGAACAAGGGGATTTCTTTAACAAGACATAAAGTGCTTTTTAATCCATTTCTTGTTAAAAGCATTGTGATTCTTACAGATTGCTCTATCATGATGTGGTTTTCATCCTTTATGAGAAGGAAAAACACATTGTGGAATTCTAAAATATAAGTTGAGAATTGAATTTAGGTAGTTTCCTTGATAGTAGTGCTACCTCAAATCTGGGTAATAATAGTTTTTCTGGAAGTACTGTGACTCACACAATGAGGAAGATTTTTAAGGAAGCCTATAAAAATATTTGGCAAATTCTTTTTTTTTTTTGAATTAACTTTTCAAAACTTGCTTTTGACTCATAAAGAATTTGGTTTCTCATGTTCTGAATTAAGTCCACCAACTCCAGAATACCAAACTAATGAATAATCACGGCAACTCTATGAAGAAGCAGATAATGTTGCCTTGTGGAAGCGAATGCTTTATTTTTCATGTGGAACTTAGGTACCTCTAAGAAAAACGCAGAATTACTGAACTTTTTGTGTTTCCTGTTACATCATTTACCCATTATTTATTTATCTGTCTTTCTTCGCATTTGTGTATAATGACCACATCTTTGATTAAATCGAATTTTATTCCACTCATAGCTAAATGTTAGAGGTAAAACGGTGAGTAAAAACCCTAAGAGCGAAGGGAAGGGATAGAGACTGGGGTAAGAGGTGGTGACAATGTCGTATCAATCTGTGGCAAGGAAAATGAATTGGAGTAATGCAAGTAGATCAGAAAGTAAACTATTGCTGTCATCTACATGTGGCATGATGGTGGCTTGGATTAGGATCGTAGAATTGGTGATAGACTTGGGATTGAAAACTACTTCATTGGTAAAGTTGTGAGACACTCTGTTGGATATGGGTTATGTAACAGGGTGGGATCATGAGTGGTTCTTTGTATTACTCAGTAGAAGGATGAAAATATTGGAAGTGGGCAAGGTTGAGGGTGGAAAAAATAGGGGTAACAATAGAAATTTGGCTTGGGACATATTGAATCTTTCTCACCTTTGTATTCTAGACTCCATTCACATAATCATGTCTCAGTAAAAGATATCTAAATGAGTCAATTAGTGAGGGTAAAGCAAAATGCTATATTTTTCAACATGCCATCACTTCTATTTGAGGCTGTAGAGATATTTCATTACGGAACTTTTCTCAATTAAGATTTATATAGCTGCTTGTTTGACGCTCAACAATGTGGAAAAAAAAAGGAACTCTTTTTGTTTCTTGTCTTTTAAAAAAATACCTTGTTTATTGTCATTTGGCTAATGATTCAGATATGGAGCTCCTTAAAATTGCCAATAGTCCAATAAATAGATCACGCTAAGCACTTAATTTTGAATATTTGGGTGCAAGAAGTTCCAAGCATGGTTTTTCTTCTCATATTTTTCAGAATATCCTCTCTGCTGGGAATGTGTGTTGTTGCTCCATGAATTTTGAAAGAGGCTTCTCTGCTTTATCTCCAAGCCCAGTGACTAATCTAAGGAGGAGAAATTTTGGCAGAACCCCACTCACCCCCCCCAACATATACTCATGAATTCTCTTTTAAACAACAACAAAAATACGAATTTGAGTACTATACCAAATGTAGTTGACTAAGTTGGGAAAAATGTTAATTATTTGGTTCTGTCTATGCTAGCTAAATTATTGAAATTTTGTGGTAATTATTTAAGTACTACATTAAGAAAACCTGATTCGAAGATCCAGGTTCTCATTTCCTACTGAATTATGCATAAACTCCTTGGCATTGTGTTTAAAGTGTTCTTCAGCATGCCGCTGAGCAACTTTTCTATCTTTATCCTCTTCTAATCTTCTCTCTAGAATCCTGTGCTCCAGACAAACTAGTCTGCTTCTCATTTCCGACTTTTCCTAAAACTGTTCTCTAGACCTGAAATCGTTTGCTCTCTTACCGTGTTACTTCCCTTTTTTCTTTTCATTTCCTGCCCATCTCCTAGTCTAAACTCTCAAAACTTTGATTACTTTTCCCTTAAGGCATGTCTCAAATGCTAGCTCCACCATAGCAGTGCTTAGTTATTTTTTAAAAGCATTTTAAATAATTTGCATGCTTATCTTATACTTTAACTTTATAAAGCACCAATTCATCCTAATCTTTCTCCTTGTGGCTATTGTAGTGACTTGCGTGTATCATGCAACTAATAAATCTTTTTTGAGTTAAGTTGAATCATCCTCACTGACAGATCCTATTTACTTTAAGCATTGGGAAATTATTCAAATCATGGAATCATCTTGTTTGTAGAGACAAAGGTACAGTACTGGGCTCTCCCCATGATATTGCCTCATCAGGCTTCATTCACCAAACATGGGTTGGACACCTACTAATTGCAGTATGCTGTGTTACTCTGTCCTGGAAACAGGACCGAGTATAATTACATAATCATGTGTCAGGGAAAATACGTAATTATGTGCATCTCACATATTCAAAATAAATTTCTAAAATAAAATAATTAGACTAACTTGATATCAATTAAATCTTATCCAAATAAAGACTGAATATTCAGCTTTGATCAATGTCATGTAAATGCTGATAAAGGAAGTTAATCCTTCCACTTGAGAAAAACAATTAACACATATCTATCCCAGGCACTCATTTTATTTAATAACTTTCTTAACCAAATTCATAAGTGAAGAAACATTTTTCTTCACAGCATCTTGGTTGTTTTTCAAAGACACATCCAGGTATGTGGTTTCAGAGTCTCTGATTTTAGGTATGTCTCTCAGAATTAGTTATAAACAAGGCAGAAGTAGAGCCGAAATCTGGCAGCAGCAAACAATTGTGGAAAATCTGTGAAGTAATGTTGTCCTTGCAACTTTTTCCGGCCTATTTTTTCAAGACCCATGGGCTTTAGATAAGCATTAGGTATGTGTCCAAAACAAACCACTGGGGATTTTAAGCCACTGTCCATCCTTGGTGTAACTTTTTCACAAATAATTAATTTAATAAAATACGTGCTTTTTCCATGATTAAAAATTTGGGGATGGGGAAACTACTTGGGTATGTGTGATTTAACAATTCACGTATTTAATTTAAAATTTCTCTCCAACATTGCATTCATAAAATGACCGCACAATATATAAGCCAAAAAAGCAGAAGAAGTGCATTGTGGGTAAGGAGTTTATTTTTGTTATTCTTTTGAAATATTTAGCTGGTATTAAAAACAGATCTTTTGAGCTGAAACAACAGTGGTACAGGTAGACTTCCTACTTTTGGAAAAGATCTGGTCTTTAGCTTATGGGAACCGAGCCGAAGCAGATGTGAAAAGTTCAACTAAAGGAAGAACAGATTAAACGCACTTTTGTGGTTGAAAAACCAAAACAGATGTTATTATGAAACCACAAAAACCTGGGTGCATTTAAGTAACACTAGGTGTCTGAATTTTAAATTTGTATTTGAAATAATTAAGGCATTTAAGGCTATGCAGGCTGTTGTGTGCCACTAAACTCTTCATCTCAAATCAAGGAGTTTGCCTACTTAAAAAAAAAAAAAAATTCAGGAACATCAAGTCTCTGTCATTATGCTTGTCATCTGATAATGAGAAAGAAAGCATCTGACAATGAAAAACAAAGCCCTGTGGTGATTTTTTAAAATTATTTTTCCAAAGTATTTTGAAAATATATATTTGCATAATTTTTGTATCTTTCCAGAGCAACTCTTAAATGTCTAGATTATTGTTGTTATAATGTAAATCTTAGAGAGAGCGATCAAGTCTCAGAGAAGAATTAACATGATGCCAATACATGAATTCACAGACCATTGGTCAACTTACTGGAATACTTCCCCACACATGACAGCCACTACCATGGGATATAAAATGGTGTGGAAAAGCAATATAAATCAGAATTGTCCCACAGTGGTATGGCTACTCTTTGATATTTAATTTTGGCTCTCTCAATAACTTTTTGTTCTAATATGCCACCTCATCTACTTCAACCCAAAGAGGTTAAAAAACTGAGTCAAAAGGACACAGAGACCAGGTGTTACCCTGTGAAAAATCCTGTGCTATAGAAAAGCCAGCAGACTGAGAGGTGGTAAAGGAAACGTAGCAGTGCTTTGTTTTGTAGTTAGTAGTCTTTGATTATTAATCTAGATGTGTTTTGTACATTACACCGAAAGGGATGTATTTAACTAAGATGAACATTAAGGATGTAACCTTTCCCCCATATTTGGAAAAATGAGTGTTACACGATGTGGGATGATTTAGGAGAGACTAGGAACACGCTTCTACATCATATAATCTTTGAGGGTTGGAATTGGAAGAGTCTCTATTAATTAGCGATTGCCATTGGAAGAATTCTCTTTTTCACTCTGGTTCTCAAATTGGGAGAAGAAATAGGGTGGCTTCTAAATTGTCTGGGGCATTGTTTTCAAACCGCAGCTGCTTGTGCTCTCTACATGAATATCTCAAAAGTTTTTTTGAGAAGATTCCAACATGCACCCCTCATCCCTCACTCTACCTCCCCAGCTTGAGAACCACAGCTTTTTAACATTCTATGTGGGAATGACCACTGCTGTAGTTTAACATCCTGAAAGATTCATGTTATGGCCAGACTGTTACAATTCCCACATAGTTTATGTAAGAACTTGTATCATATTGATTACATGTTGGATTCATAATCTTCAGATATATTTTGGTTTAAATGAAATATTACTATCATTATTAATTTTCCTCCTTTTTCATTTTTAAACATGGCTACTAGAAAATTTAAAATGAGCTGTGTCGCTTGCATTGTATTCCTACTGGACTCAAAATAATATAATGTATCTTTTTATTTTTGGCTACACTCTGCTCTTAGCAGCAATAGTTTTGGTTAGGGGATGTCTTTTAAAAACAGGTTAGGCAGTTAGCAGTTCTGCGAGGGTAAGTAATCGGGCAAGATCCCAGAGCAAGCATCTCTTGGTTGGCTGGGCCAATAATGACAGAGAAGAGAGATGGCATTTCAGCTGGAATACATGTGAGGGAATGTCCTTGCCTGGCCTGAGGACTGTGTGTAAGGAGTCATCAGCCCTGGATAGAGTAAAGCCACAATCTCCGGGAGGTGCATTCTGGGTAAGACCTTGATATGGATACTCCAGTGTATGGAGTTCTTTTGAAAACCTGTGAAAAGGAGAATGTGAACAGAGAAATGAGAATACATAAGAGGAATGTAAGTCTCTAACAATTAGAAGTCGTTCATTAATTTGTTCTTTAATTCCATAAATACCCACTGAGCTTCTATTGAAGTTTATTCAAGTGGTTTTCTAGAGAGTGGGGAGGGAACCAAAGAAACAAAATGTCTCTCTATGATGTTTGCATTTAAAGGGGAGTAGAGAGATGATAAACAAGCAGACCAATGGTTAATGCATCAGGTTTTTCTATGAAGAATAATAAAGTAGAGCAAGAAGATAAAGAGGGTGTGGGTTTTTATTTTAAAAGTCTTTAAGGAATCCCTTTTTGAGAAGGTGACATTTGAGCAGAGAGCTGATTGAAGTGAGAGAGCAAATCAGTGGGTAACTATGGGAAGACTGTTCTAAGCCAGGCTAGTAGACATTCAAAGGCTTTGAGGTAGGGGCTGTGTGGTCTGTATTTGAAGACTAACAAGGGGAGCAGTGAGACTAGAGAGGAGTGAGTGACAGAGAGAGTCATAGGAGGTGAGACCTCAGAGAAGTGAGTGGAGTCAATTGTGCTAGACCTCGAAGGATAAGAGAAGGATTCAGAAGTCTATTGTAAGTGAGGTGGCCAGCCTTTGTAGAATTTTGAACATTGTACTAATATCATGTGGCTTATAGTTTAAAGGATCCCTCTGACAGAAAGTAGAACACAGATTCTAGTGGGGCAAAGGGAGAGAAAAACTGGTGAGGAAGCTGTTTAAATAGGCGAGGTAAAAGCTGGAAATAGTTTATACTAAAGGGCTAGGAGTAGGGGTGGTTAGAAATGGTTGAATTTTGAATATATTTTGAAGCTGAACCAATGGGTTTTCCTGATGGGTTGTATTTGTAGGAGAAAAAAAATGAAAATAATCAAGGGTAACTTCAAAGATTGGGTCTGTGTAGCTATAAAAATAGAATCACCATTAATGAAGATAGGGAATTTGTAATAGATATTAATAAGCCAAGGGTGCATGTAATCTGTAGATTACCCGCTGAAGGGAAAACTAGAAAATGTATAGCTAATAAGTTAATAGATAACAAAATAGAATGAATACAAATATTTGATTACTCAAAAAAGAACAATCAAGAAAAAAGTATAAAACAGGCAAATCAAATAGAAAACAAATAATATGATGGCAGACATGAAGCCAAATATCAGTAATTACTTTATATGGACTAAATACTTGAAATTAAGATGACGTGATGGTTAATGACATAAATTGAATAGACAATCCCACAGTAAAAGCAGGTAGGAAAGAGAGAAAACTAGAATTCAGTTTTGGATATGGTAAGTGGAGATGATTAGTTGATATTTTAATATGGAAGCCTGGAGTTCAAAAGAGAGATTGAGGCTGAAAATGTCAATTTGAATATAGAATTTCCCAACAATTAAGAACATGCCTATCAAATTCATCTTTAAATAGTGACTAAGTGACCAGCTAACTGAGTATTGACAAGACATGTTTGAAAAGATTCAAACACCTTACTGATGCTTGTATGCATATTAGTAAACTTGTAAGATTTCTTTCCTTCTGTGATTCTTATACTGTCAAAGAAGTATTTTACTGGGAGGGCATTCAGACCAAATGGTTGCTACAGTCCTTTCCAAATCTACACTTCTACCATTATAAGGAGAATGCATTGTTGTTACACGTAAGGAATTTCATTTCTCCACAAATAAATGTTATTTTGTTTCATCTAAATCACATGAAACAACTATGAAAAATACTAGCTCTTAAACTCGTTTTAAAGAGCCTTCAAACTCATTTATTTACCTTGATAAATGCCACTGAGACAATCACTGATAAAATGGTATATATATGTATATATGTATAATTTTATATTATTTGTTTTATATATATCATTTTATACTATATATAAATATATAATATTTATTTATTTAAAATTATTATATATTAAATAAATAAAGATTATAATATATATAATTTTTTTAATACATAATGATGGAAGGAGAATTGACTCTGGGTGGTCATTTTATATTATATATATATGTATATATATATATAAATTTGCAATTGGAGTAGAGGGATTCAGATTTTTTATCTCTACCTTTTATTACTACTTTATCACTACCTTTCTAAATGTATCACTAAAAATAAAATCTAAATGTGCTTTCCTACTGTGTAGCTGCTTTTGATTAACCTATAGATTATTATTATTCTAACATAGTTCTCACCACCATAGCTCTTGGTTTTTGACTCATATTCAACAGGTCGTTGTTTTCATATAAATTTAGGTATTTGTTACATTGAACTTAATTAACTAATATTTGGAATCTAAACCTACAAGCTTATATTTTGCTCTGTTAAGTGTTATCTTCCTTTACAGTTCTAGATTGTTAAGGTATGTTTGTATATTGACTCTATGTTCCAAAATATTAGCTCTCCCTCAAGTTTATGTTATCATAAAAAATGAATACACTTCCTTCTGCATCTCTTAACCTAAGCTATTTACAAAGACTTTGAGCAAATAAAAGAACAGCAGCCCATGTCATATCATGGCAAGTATGCCTCTTCTCAGCTTAATGATGATCAAATGACTGTAGCTGCATTTCATCAGAGATGAATTTAACTTACGTTGATATTACTATATTCTCTACACAATACAATTAAGAACAAGGGAGCATTGAGAGAAGTAGAGACAAAGAGACACTACATAATGAAGTTTCTTTTTCTCTTTATTCCGCTCAATTGACGTATGCCTTGTGGTTTTAGTTCTCATAGGATTGATTCCTAGTTTTCATGAAGGTCTTAGTTTGATTATTTTGAGTGTGATTCTAACTTTATTTATTTATTTATTTATTTATTTATTTATTTATTTTTTAATACATGATGATGGAAGGAGAATTAACTCTAGGTGGTGAACACACAATATGATATATAGATGATGTATTACAGAACTATACACTTGAAACACATCTAATTTTACTAACCATTGTCACCCAATAAATTTTAATTTTTTAAAAAAGATTTGTTTTAAGATACACAATATGGTTTGTAAACATAAGCCAACTATTTCATATAATGTTAAATCAGAGAAAAAAATGATTAGTTCCATAGCTAGAGGAAAAACTGGCTGTGTTGATCTTACTGTGAGCCACATTAAAAACAATTTTAAGGACAATTTCGACCACATAATATTATATCCTACAAATAAAATGTGAAATCTTCATCAAGATACAACTTCCCTTAACTGTACCATGATTTAACCCACAATCTTCATCTTATTAATAAATACATGATGTATAATTTTTATAGGAATAAAGATATATTATTCTTTTGCTTTTCCCTAATATTATAAACTAGAAACAGTCCTGTAAAATGACATTGATCTACTGAAATACCACTTTTTTCTTGTGAATATTTGTGAGGTCCAAAGTGTCCCTTTTTTTTCTTTGTGATCACAAATTATATTTTCTAATACATTTAGCTCTCAGTATTTTCTGGAATTCCTTTAAAATTGGGTAGATTTTTTCCAATTTAGATATTCTGGCATGAATGCAGAGGTCAGTAATAGATGCTTCTGAAGCAGAATTTGAGTTCTCTCATTTTACAAACTGCTTAGCACTAGACTTTTCAATCTCTGGTTATGTGTTTCTTCTTCTCTGTAAGTCACATTTCATGCTGCCTTCAAGACCCAGGCAAAGATTCAGCAATTTCATAATGTTTTCTCTGAACAATAATGCCCTCTGCTAAAATTTTCCTTTCATAATGTATTCGTCACTCATAAAATGATCATTCACTGTAAAAAAAAAGTTGCCTTGTAGTCATTTATTAATTTATTATTATTTGTAAATATAGTAAGTAAACACTTATTATAGTACAGGTATCATTTTAGTTATTGTGAATATAGTAGTAGCAAAATAAACTCTCTTACAGTCTAATCTAGTTGTAAAGATAGTACATTTATTAGATTGGTGCAAAAGTGATTGCGGTTTTTGCAATTATTTTTAACCATTTAAACCACAATTACTTTTGTACCAATAAAAATGTCTTCATGCTCAAGTAGGATGTGGTTTAAGATACATGCCTTAGAGCATGCAAGTGGTTCCCTTCCATTTCTACACAATGGAAGCACCCTTTAAAAAAAAACAAAAAACAAAAACACAAAAGAAACTGCTTTTGTCTCATGCTTAGGTCTCATTTACTTGGTCTATACCAAGTAACTAGACCTGAAGCAATCCCCAAAGGATTCCAATGTGCAGCCAGGGCTGGGTGCCACTTGTCCTTGCTCTAGCGGAATCCCTGCTATAGAGCCTAAATTTACAGGGTACTGAACACTTGTCTCTCTGGTCAACCATCAATACCTCATTGGGATATTCAACTTTTCACAAAGGATTGAAATAGTCCAAGAAGTTTTTTAAAAAGAATGGGTTTGGTTTTAACATCCGTTTTCTGGTAGGATCTTTGATACTACCAGTAAGTGATAAATAAACCTGTGGATTTTCTGCTGTGCAGCTGCCAGGAACAGCAGTCGCTGGAATTCTTTGGAACTCATTTACTAAATTGACGATGAGGCATCAGTGAGCTTCATCTTCATGGAAAGTGAATAGCATTCATTCTATCTCCTCCACCCAGCCCTTTATAGGTGACACCCTGTCCTTTAGGCTTTTGTCTCCAGCTTTTCTTTTCTTTAAAGATGGTTTTTTGGGCCCAGGAACTTTATTTTTTTTTAAGCAATAATAAACAAATTCTGTGTCTACTATGGTCAAACAAAGACATATAATCTACCAGTTATCCAAGTCTACATTACCAAAGAAGAAAATAGAGGCCTTTACTCTTTAAAGTCAGGCTAACAATAATATTGTTTAAGGTATACAGGTAATTGAAGAAATCAAGATTTCCCTCCACCCACCATTCATCTGGACAATTGCCTTATATTCCCTCCCTTCATTATCCTGTCCTGCTAATTTTGCTGCATAAGCAACTTGGCCTTACCTTTTGTGCTATTTGCTTCTTATTTAAGTAGGTACGCTTTAGAGGTTGACAGAGAGAGATAGAGATAGAGATGATAGAGAGAGAGAGAGGAAGACTATACAATTTGCATCATTACTTAAAACTATTAGAACATAGTAATTCATTAAGTTGAGACAATCCAATCCAAATACCAAAAAGATAACAGGTTTAGAGAAATTGGCATGTTAGTAATTACACAATGATTCGTTTCCCACGGATTTCTTTTTATAGGAAACTTTGGAAAATCCCAAAAGAACTGACCAAGTCATTTAAACCACAACAGGTTTCTTTCGACACCAAAACCATGGGTAGGAGTGAGCAAAGAATAATTTTTTTTGGTTTGTTTTGAGGCATGGACAGCCTGGTTCTGAGTGTGCAGAGCTGTGACTTCCCCTCCTATGGATGCCTTCTGAACAGTAGATCTGACTTCCTCCTCAAACCAAAGCATCCTGAAAACATCCAAGGAGAGGAAGCATTTTTTTACCATGACATGGGAAAGAGCAACGGAGATCCAAATGGAAACGGACATTTCATGTGAGTGACTATTTCTACCCCCAAGCTTGGCTTCTTGCCTAATTCAACAGACACTTAGGTGGTTGAGAGGGAAATTTTTGTTAAAGTGACTCCAGCTCTGAGTTGGACACAGAGCCCTTTGACTGGTGGCTAAGTTCCTTGGGCTAGCTCGCAAAATTAGCAATTTTTTTTTTTTAAGTTGTTGCTGGGTTTTGAAAGTACATTTCCTGGCAACACTTTTTCTTTTTTCTTTCCCTAGTAAATAAAGAGAAAGATATCTTCCATCTACACCATATAGCACTTTTATCATCTTAGAAACTTTTCTCAACCAGGCAGGATCCCCTGAAAACTCTCTCCATGGCCTCTTGACAGCTGGCTTATAACCAAGTGGTCTCAGAAAATTCCTCCCTTTCCCTGATTGTGTATGTCAGTAGGAGTCTGTTTGCTGTCATCAGAAGGTTCATTTTACATGTATGACCAGGGGGGCTGTGTGTGTGTGTGTGTGTGTTTATGTGTGTGTGTGTGTGTGTGTGTGTGTGTGTGTGTGTGTGTATAAGGGGTGAGCACAGTGCCTAGTTTTAAGCATTCAAGAATTCTCAAAGACTTTGATTGAAAAAAAATAGAGATTAAGGTGGCACTTCTTCCCCTTGGTCCCTAGGAAACGATATAAAATCTCTTGTTATGGGCCACCTATCATATTGATATACTATACACTACTGTGTTAATCAAAAATAGACAATCTTCACTGGTGGCAGAGTGAATTGATACCTTTTTAGATGGGATTGGAGCACACAAATCAAAAGCTTTAAAAATTACATATCTGTGCTTAAAAATTGATCTTAAGGAAATGCTCATATGTGTATACTGAGGTTTATTAGCACAAATTATCATTGCAAAAGAAAAAAATGAAAACAACTTAAACGTCCACCATTTGGGGAATGGTTAATCAACTAGGATATATCCATCCAATGGAAGATTTTGTAGCTGTGTGTTTAAATAGTATCCAAAATATGGGGTAAGGTTTTTGACATTACGTAGAATGGAGGAGAAAGAAGAATAAGAAGCTAACACAGTTCAGTGACAACTTTGTACAAATACAAAGAGCAAACTCATCCTAGAAAAACTGCTACATACTTCATTGTTGAATATCACAACGGTCACCTTCAAAGTACTCCCCTTGGGAAGCTATGCACCAAAGCCAGCACCTACTCCACGCTTCAAAGCAATGTTGGAACTCTTTTTCTGGAATGGCCATCAGAGCTATTGTCTTATTACCCTTGATGTCATCAAAATGTCTTCCTTCCAATATTTCCTTTATCTTCAGTTAAAGAAAGAAGTCATTGAGAGCCAGATCAGGTGAGTAGGGAGGGTTTTCCCACACAGTGATTTGTTTACTGGCTAAAAACTCCCTCACAGACAGTGCTGTGTGAGCTGATGCATTATCGTGATGCAAGAGCCATGAATTGTTGGTGAAAAGTTCAGGTCGTCTAACTTTTTCACACAGCCTTTTCAGCACTTCCAAATAGTAAACTTGGTTCACTGTCCAGTTTGTACAGATTCATAATGAATATCCCTCTGATATAAAAATGTTAGGAACATTGTTGCAACAAGTTTGTAAACTTAATTGTCCAGTCTCGTGTGCATACAATAAATGACTAACAAGAAATATACCAAAATTGTAACAGTGATTTTTCTCTGTAGCTTAGCATCCCATGTAGGACAGGTGGATGGATGGACACATAGATAGATAGATAGGTAGACAGGTAGATGGATAGATAACTAGATAGATACAAATAAAACTGTTTTGTAAGAAAGAAAATTGATTTTATCATATATAAAAAGAAAAATGTTTAGCAAATCTGTAACTATTATAAGTTGTGAATGTAGCCATATCAAAGTATAAAACAAGATAAGAAATTCTAGACAGGGCAGAAGGCGAAGAGACCACCTAGTTCCTCTTACTGCTTTCCCAGGGGAGAAAGAAGAAGCACAGAGAGGTGACATATCTTTTTAAGGTTATGGTTAGTTATGATAAAGCCAGAACAAGTTCTAGCCGTAACCTCATTCCAATATACAAAAATTGTGTTTCATTATTAATGTTGTTCTTTCTTTGTTTATGTGTAAATTATTGATTTTAATTAAAGTTTGGAATACTTGGTAGGCATATTTGCTTTCCCAATAGTCATCTGTTTCTTGATATTGTGGGTGGTTTGACATTCTTTTTTATTTTAAATTTTTAATTAAATTTATTGGGGTGACAATGGTTTGTAAAATTACATAGGTTTCAAGTGCACAATTCTGTAATACATCATCTATATATCACATTGTGTGTTAACCACCCAGAGTCAGTTCTCCTTCCATCACCAAATATTTGACCCTCTTTACCCTCTTCTACTATCCTTCCTTACCCTCTGGTAACCACTAAACCATTGTCTGTGTCTATGAGTTTTTGTTTCTTCATTTGTTTGTCTTGTTCCTTTGTTGCTTTCAGTTTTATATCCCGCATATCAGTGAAGTCATATGGTTCTCGACTTTTTCTGTGTGACTTATTTCTCTTAGCATTATAATCTCAAGATCCATCCATGTTGTCGCAAATGGCAGTATTTCATCTTTTCTTATGGCAGAGTAGTATTCCATTGTGTATATATACCACATCTTCTTTATCCAATAAATTTAAAAAGGTTATCACAATATTAACAGCAGCCTTACACCTTGTGTAGACAATGTCTGATAAATGTTGAACTTCTGTCTTTGCACCTGTTGCTATTTAAGCATCCAATTTTTAACATGGATGGTTTTGAATTTGAGACTGTCTAATCCAAAATGCAAGGAAAATAAACTAAAATTAATGATTTGAAATCCAGTAACACAAAGTTCCTTTAGTAAGCTATGTTTTTTCTTCACCAAGTACAAAACCTTGCAAGAATTCAAAAAACTTGACTTAATTAAGTCAAATTAATAAATACATGATATTTTCAGAACACTTTCTTGATGATATAGAATTATTAGTTATTAATTAGAATTATTAGTTAGAATTAGCAGCATTATTCAAATAATTCATATAGATCTTAAATAGTATGACAACGTAAGATTTTCTGAAGCATTAGAGTTGGTTTATTTTGTTTTAAACTCTTCCCTTCCCCAACGTGTAGATGTTATGTTGCAAATATTAACTGTGGAAACATCACAAAATACCAACCTGGTATTATAACCTTCTCATAATGCAGTCAGTAAGTATTTGCAGTTTCTATGTAGGGGATATTTAAGGTAATGAGTTTTGAATAATAGTTATTAACTCTATTTTAACGATGCATTTTTTAAATTGTAAACATTAAAATCTTTTGGAAAGCACTTTATACATGCAATTTAAATTTTTTTTGCCATGTTCATAGACCACTGCTTTAAGAATAGAGGTTAAATGATTCAGGTTTATGGAAACAAATTAACCTGCTAATCTTCAGGTGTTTCTCTTCTGGATATGGCCACTAATATCTGATCTTAGCTGCATAGGCCCCATCACAGCATGGTTTTCATTAGTGCTTCACTGAATTATTTGTCAAGGATTTGAAATCTGGTGGAATAAACACTCTAACCTTCAGCACTTTCAGAAACAGGCTGGCTCTTCTAAAATCATTCACAGATTTGGCCTCATGAGAAGCTAGGGGATTCCACCATGTAGAAGACTTCAAGCGTAACACGGGAGCTTGTGGTAACATTTATAAACTTTATTTCAGGATTCCTAGAATTGAAGATTCAGGTTTTTTTTTTTTTTTTTTTTTTTTTTTCGTAGACTATTGAAAAGCCCAGAGCAAGATGAATGGACCTGTCCCACCAGGGTAAGGTGTTAAATTTGACCATGAAGTCTTTTAGGAAATTAGGAAGTATTACGTAAAAGCCAGGTATCCAGCTTCATTTGATAAATTGAAGGATCTGGTAATAACACTGGCTTTGCATCCTTTCCTGCACTAATCATCTTGCACTGAGTAGGGGATGCCTGTTTAGACCAGGCAGGAGCCCTTCACTGGCTACACTCTGATCTGTACTGCTCCATTCAAATATTAATATGTTTCATGCATGGTCAATATGGGAATTTGATATTTTTGACCCCTATCAGGGGACTAAAGCATTGCTGGTGCTTTTTGCTGCTCCAGGTATGTTTAATAACTTGACTCAACGTTTCATTCCATATTGCATTCGAAGTACATTGAAATTTCAGCTGGTGAATATCTTTTATATCCTTTTAAGTGTAAATAGTAGGCTTTATTTATTCATTTCATCTCTTCTACTTTTAAAGAAATGATACAAGGCTTCTTATCCAGTTTTTCCTGGCTACTGCAGTCTTTGCTTTTCTCCCTCTTTTCTGGACTCGTATAGCATTTTTTTTATCTCTAAGAATTTAGCTCTTAAGATCGGCACTATTATACTGCTCTGGCATTCAATTCAATTGAATGTTAGAAATTTTCTCCATGAAGGGCAAAGGTAATGCCTTTTACTAATATTACGTATCTTACTAATATTACTAATAATATGCTAATATTAATTTACTAATATTCCTAATATTACAGAACTTAGCAGAGTGTTGAGCGTACAGCAGATCTGCAAGCGTACTCATTGATTTAATCAGTATTTTCATCTCTTTTCTATTTAACCTAAAACATTAATTTTCTTCAGAATGAAAATCATTTATTGAACTGTAACATATCAGCCGTAATACACAGCAAGTCAAACAACACCAATTTCTCTTTCATATCTTTAGCAAGAAGTATTTCTAACAAACGCATAGTACAGAAATGTAAGTTCCTTCCCTGAATTTCTATTGCCTTATACATTTCTTACCACTACTGAGCCAATGTTTTCCTCTTTTAATTTGTCTATTAACTTTAATTAGGCTCATGAGTTTGCTGGCCAGGTGGGTTTTCCCTAAATACTCACAACTCTGGTTTCCAGGCTAGCAGTAGAATTAAGTTAAGCTGCAGATTTGAGGCAGAATCTACCATTATAAGCTGTGGATGCCTCCAACGCCACCCAACTCATTTCATCCACTGAGGATTTCAGCAGGCAGCACTTTTAATAAGCCAGGCTCGACATTTTTCAAGGAATACTTTGGGATCCATTTTTGAAAGCAATATTGGTGGTTATGATTCCACAGCTGGAAGATTTCTGAGGATGTAATGTTTGTCCTCTTGAAAACATGCTTGGTCCATACGGCATAAAGAATAAAACAAACTCTGAGCAACCAAGTCTGAATTTTACAATAACATATCTGTAATATGTAATTTTCTAACAGCATTGTAATGGGCACATGGTAGAAGAATAGTAGGATTAGTTCCAATTCACTCATTTCATTTCATTTTATTTTGTCTTTTAGGAAACATAAACTTGCCTACATTATTTATGTATTTTAGTGCATTAACATAGATTTCATTTGTAATTTTCTACTAAAAAGGAAGAGAACAGAGCTGAAAATCTTCCTGCGATCCTACAGGGCATTAGATCGTCTCAGGTACTGACTGCTGGTTTAATAAAAGGATAGGATTTCCATTTACTCCAGGCAGGCTTAATGTATTGTTCTCGGAGTGAGACAGTCAGAATGAGTCAGGAGCCAAAGAATACACTTTATAGACACAAATAATCGTAAATTCAGAATGTCACCTTTAGGCAGAGGCATTTTTATTATTGTTAGTGGAGCTGCTGAGTAGGTTTGATGTTTTATTCTCTTGAGGACTCAATGTTCCCGAGTCCTGGAGCCCTGTCTTTATCAGGCTTGCAAGGAGGGAGCCCAGCCAAACTTGCTTCCTATACTTCTCTATGATTGATAGCAGATGGCATGCTTTAAAATAAACCTATCCATTAGCAGTCCTCAGTGTTTTTACTCAAGGCATTTACAACTGTCTCAAGCAGAAAACACATTCACTCCAAGAGCTTGTTTCAGTCCACAACAGCTGTACAGGTGCAAATCTCTCATTAACTCTTAAATAGTAGTGAAAGAAACAATGGCTTTTTCTCTTACTTTATTTAAGGGAGACTACTTCAAAGCTGCAGTGGAATTACTCTCCTCCACAACAGAGCTTCAAAGGATGGAGTTTTATTAAAACTGGGCAATATTATACAATGATACGCTAGTCCAAGGAATATACAGATCATCTGGAGGATGTTATAGTTTAAAAGTTTGTTTCTCTGCCCACAGATTTAGTGGTAAATGACCAGTCTCACAGGAGTGTTTGTGAAGAGGTAGAAAAGAAAGAAAAACTCAGCAAGGGTCCCTGGCAGCACTCGGGTCCCTGGTTACATGCACCTCTATTCAGGCTGTATTATCCCATCCTCCTCACCTCCCCCTCCCTGTTTGCCAAGGGAGTGTTCACACTGAGATTTACCAGTATGATGAGTTAATGGTTTGTTTTTAGGCTGCCAGTTGACTGTCCTTGCATATTGTTACTTAGACAAAAGCAAAGTCATTTTTAAAGTTAATTTGTTACCCATATTAAGCATAGGTGAGATGGTTGATTTGTGCTCAAGGGGAGAAAAAAAAGCTTTGTAGTTTTTAAAAAAAATTTATTAGTAGTATTGTCAAGCACCTAATAGACTTACCTTGTGCCAAGTATTGGTCTAGATTCTTACAAAAATTAATTTATTAAATCTTATCAACAACTCTTGAGAAAATTACTATCAATATTTATAATTTTATAGATAAGGAAGTTACTATGTCATATTAGTTTTGTTATAATTAAAAAATGAGACCCAAACTAGAATATTTCCTGAAAGAAGGAATTGAGAGAATTAATTCTAAGGCCAAACTGTCTAGGTTCAATTCCTTATTTCAGCATTTACTATCTATATGACTGTGAGCATGTCATTTGACAGCCTCTGTCTCAGATTTCTCACTTGTTATTTTATTAGTCCTACTTTGGACTAATAGTTATACCTACTTAGTATGGTTGTTGCGATGATTGATGAATTGGTGTATGCATAATGCTTAAAAAAGTGCCCGGTACTTCGTAAATGCTCTGTAAGTTTTAGCTATTGCATTGTCATCGCCACCATTATTAAAGATATTACATTGACATTAAGCCCTTAATGGAAATCAGTCCTCTCCGATTATCTTCTATGTCTGGGACTCTATGTTTGGAAATATGTTAATGTCCAAACAAAACAATTCATCTGTTTTTATTTCACACTGTATTAATCAAACACATATATAGTTGCCAATCAGAGACTCTGATCAGCATGAGGTAATATGAGTTTTCATATGAAATTGATAAGATTTTGCCTCAAAGCAAAGTAATTCAACACTGTAGCTTTTGCAGCCTTATTATTGGTGAGTATGCTATTCCCTTAGGCCTTCTGCAATAATGAAACTGGTTAATGGAGCCCCTCATTACAACCTTCCATGGGTCCCCATGGGCTCATGCTGCTATGATAGGTAAACCTGAGCCAAAATATCTCTTCAATGGGTAGCTGGAGAGGCAAAGCAGTGAAAGTCATAAAATATGCCCTAAGACTACCCTATCCCCTGCTATTTTTTAGAAGGGTAGTCTGCTTTAAAGGATTTTTAGAAGAAAGCTCATATACTAGAGACTGCCATTGATTTCCCAATGAACACATAATATAAATAGTTCCAAAAAATATGGTGGAAGCATCCAAGTGTGCATGAGGAACTTCCATTATAAGTCATCTTTGTGGATTCCGCGTGTTTCCTCATCAGGAGCCTTTTGTAGAGACATTAGTTTTCTTGTCTATGTAAGTTCACTCAGGTACGTTTCAGAATAAATATACCTATATACAAGGTGAAAAATAACCTACATGATGTGGGGACATTTAAGTGAAGAACAATATCTATTATTACTGGGTTATTTTATGTTGGTATAAATATTAGAGATCCAATGATTACAATTGCAACAACTATTTGGTGATATTTCATTTGGGTTCTGAAAAGTAATTCCCTATTGGGTGTGGTTATAGAAGGGAAATGCTAGGGCAATGGGTATTCCATATTTCTTCCTGTTCAATTCAAGGGAATATGGCTAGTAATTTGAGATTATTCAAGGATAGCTTGGCACGCATTTTACAAGAAGTTGGTGTATTAAGGGTCCTCTACACTCCACGACTAGTTTTAATATCACACTGAATGGGATTAAGTCCGTTAGGGTTATAAATTCTCTAAACAGAGAGAAAAAAAATAGAAAGCCTAAGGAATGGAGCCAAGGAAGAATAATACACTTATTGGATTAAATGTCCTAGAAAGGGAAATAAATTTTAGTAAGACATATTTATTTTTCAGAAAAAAATAGGTATTAATAGACTAAAAATAGATATCTTAAGAATATTTAAGAATATATTTAACCATTGAGGTATTTTGGTAGAATGAACTGAGACTCTGTTGTTATCAAAGTGCAACTGTGTATTAGTTATATCTGTCGTAGAATTCCAAACAATCCGCATTTGGAATGCAGTAATAGAAAGGACAGGAACTGCACATCAGGGTACCTGCATACTACAAAGAGCAACCCAATATCTGTCTACCCTTAGGCCAGTCACTCCTGCTCTTTATTCCTAAATGTAAGCTCCCGATGTTTCAGATTCTTCCACTGTTTGTTAAGAGGGTTGGACTGGGTGAGAAAATCAAATAAATGGCAGCTGGGCCTGGATTCCCCCCTCCTATGGCCATGACAGGCAGCAATAATTGATTACAGACTCTTCCTGCTGAGCCAGTGTGAGGCCTCCAAATTCTCAACGCAGTGACCCAAACAGCCTTCCTGTGGTCCTCATCACTCAAAGTGAACTTGAAATGAGACCTGTTGGCTTTCCCTGTTAGCTGCTAGATGGTCCCTAAAATGCAAAAAAATCTAGATTAATAACGTTTCTCACCATGGAATGGTGTCTGTGTTTAAATGGGCAGATGTGGAAAATGGAGAAGTAGATGAAGAATTCATGTTTTGGTAAGTATGGCATAAATGCTGGTGTTTTATACTGCCTTCAGTGACTGCATTTCTATAAGAAATGCTTCCTTTTAGGGACATTTTGACATCCTTCCACATTGGTTCATTTATTTACTATTATAGCTTTAAAACTGCTAAACCTATTGTTTTCTTTTAATTGTTCGCTTGGCCCTGTATTCAATATAACCTTAAAATCTTTTCTGCTAGTTTATACCCAGTCTATGTTAAATTGTGTTCCCAATGTGCTCTGCAATAGCTATATGTCTTTTTTTTTTTTTTTGCCATTGTTTATTTTGAAGACTTATTCTAGTTTTGCTAAACACTTGGAATTAGAAATTTCTCAATAGTGTATATCTGTCTGTATCCCTCTCTGGGCTCTGTTTTATTGGAACATTTTAGAAGTTGAGGTTTATTCGCAACTATGGAGCACAGTTGGTTTCCTTTGCATTATCAGTCATGTGTCAGAGTAGACAGCAGTCATTCAGAGCTTTCCAACTTTCCAATGTGAATAGCAGCCTTTGAAAAATCAGGAAATTATTCTTGTTCATGAAACTTCACTGATAAATATGTAACCTATTGTATTATCTAAAATAATGGTGATTTCTTGTCTATATTGACTTTAGTACCCCATCTTATAGTAATTCTTTCTTTTAATATAGTTTCAGATGGAGAAAACAAACTATCCCAGTTCTGAACTTTATTACTATTAAATTTTTAAACAGCATTTTACATGTTTGTGGAGTGCTTTGTAGCACTCCACGTTTATTAAGAAAATGTGGTCTTTTGGATATGATTATGAGTTAGGATTTAGGAGACAGATTTCGGTACTTCCCTGGTGGTAGTCACCCCTGATTTGTGTAATAATGACCACTGGCCCTGTTTCTCTGCAATTAAGCTTTCATCTCTGTAAAATGGGTGCAATATTGTTAATTTTGTATGCACGTGTGGTTAAAAAGAGATCTTATCCTAGGCTATTTTTCTTGAGCTCTTCATGAGCAGAAAATTGTAAGTAGCATGGGAAGTGCTACTTACTATGTCATCTAGGACTTATTTTCCCATCCTCATCTTCCCTTCCTAACAAAGAAATAAAGTAATGAAATTATCCAGAGGAGTAGCTAGATGGTCACGAATGATTCGGGTAGAATCCCTAGTGATGCTGGACATTTGTGTTTTTCGGTTGGCTTTCTTGTCACCTGGAGTAATGTTAAGTTGGATTTGTACGTTCAGCACAATGAAACAAGCAAACAGATTTTGAAAATGCTGAACGTTTCGCAAATTAACAGTTATAAGACTTCATATCCAAAGGCAGTAAAGCATTGTTATAGGATTAAAAATAAACAGCATTTACACTGACGATAAATAAATACATACTTTAACTTGAGGAAATATAAGCAAATATATTAGCAGTAATTAACACTAGATACTTTAAATAATATTTTCATTGTTGACAAAACTAATTTTTTCTATTGCACATTTAAAGAAGGGCATTCATCTGCTAGGTTCTGAATGGCTGATCAAAGGCTTAAGGGTACACTTTCTTCTTTGAGAAATCTTCCTGTGACTATTCCCAGGAAGGTTAACCAAGGGAAAAGAAAAAAAAAAAAAAAGGAAGAAGAAAGAAAACTTTATGATAAACAAAATAGCAATCTAACTTTATATGGAATCTTTATTTTCAAAGGATCCCAAAATGCTTATAAACTATTACTCAAACCATATACAGGAACTGCTGAAGCACAGCCACGTTTTGGAGCCAGAAGAGGAGCTGAAATATCAGTTGGAGAGGATGTTCTTGCTCTGGAAGGGGTGTGGCTTGTATGACCTAATAGGGGCTTTCTGGCTGTAATTTCGGCAGTGTTGCGTGGGTAGAACTCCTCTGCTTTGAAGATGCATAAGGGGAGGCTGTATTGCTGTGGACGGTGGGACGGAAAGAGAATATAGTAGTGGAAAGAGGAGGCATGCATGGGAAATGGACCATTTCTGTTCCTCCCACCAAGTGGCTGTGACTATAGCAGTCACCAGTTGTCAGGCCTCCCTGCCCCTAGGGCATAGTAACTCTGTCCCAGGTGCTATTTGAACCAAGTTAACCAAGTGAAAAACTCTTCTATATGACTTTTTGCAGGAGAAAATATATATTAATGACAGGTTCAACTAGCTCACACATAGAATGTTAGAACAGGATAGAGCCTAGAAATTGTCCAGTCAAAAGCCTTTATGTTATCTCTGGGGAAACTAAGACCCAAAGAGGGGAAGCAGTGAGAATACTATCTTAGATCAATATTAGAATCTCTCAGTTGGAGGAGACCTTAGTGATTAACTAGCGATGTTCCCCGTATAATTATAGAATGACTTCCAAAACCTTTCTAAGAGTTATTTTAGCAATTCTGTTGATAACATAATGACCTCAAAGTACAACATCTCCCATTGTTGGAAGTCTCCCCGTGGGAATGTTTTTCAGAATATTCAGTCTTTCCTTTCTTTAATAAACATTTATTGAGTGCCAATTATTTGCCAGCCACTAAGCTAGTCTTTGGAATATGAAGGAAAATGACACTAAAACAATAGCACCTAATATTTGGGGGAGCACGCTGCATGTTAGTTACTATGTGCTTTACATATATTAACTCATTTAATCCTCACAACAAGCCTGTGAAATGGACACTGTTATTTTCCCACTGACATGTAAGGAAGACAGTGTCAGTAACTTGACAAAGAGAAGCAGGCAAGTGATGGAGCAGGGACCGGATGTGATGGTTTTAGAGCACATGCCCTTATTCCCAACATACCATTCTTTAAGTTTCCATCTAAAGAAAGAAATGAACAACATGATTCTTACTGGAGCTATGAAGTAAATAGTCAGGATTCTGTAAGCGGCTTAACGCCGGACCTTCATTACCTACAGTAGTCAGGGGGAACCTCTTTGAAGGGAGGGCGGGTTCCTAGGAAACAGACACGAGAAGAGCCCTTGTCAGGGAAAGAACTAGCTCAAAGTCTTCCCCAACAAGATGGGGAAGAACCTGATGGGTATTGGTGCTCAAACGTTCTTTCTCTAAAGTTCTCTGATTTAATTCTACTCTTTAAATTACACAGAGCAAATTAAATCCCTCTATCACCTACATTTGGGGATAAAGTAGGCTCTTTTTCTCTTGAAAAGTGTTATATAAACCATAGATCACTAATTTTATAAATAGACCTTTGACTTTTAATAAAGACTTTTGTAAAATCTATTGGTTTTGTCCTTAATATCTGCTTCTTGTATTTTACTTTTTTTATCACCTCATTTTCTGCCCCTCACCTTAAATAATTATGTTTATTAAAAATGACCTCCACTGATCCTTGGCACATTAAGGTAAATACTTAAAATGTATTTAGTGATTATTATGTATCAAACATCATAAAAAGTACCTTATATACTTTATCTTATTTAAATCTCATGCTGAAGTTGTATCATTAAATCATTTTACACATTGAAGCCATCTAACTGTTTAGTAGCAAACCCTGGATTAAAAGATTTGTCTGCATGACTATAAAAGCTGACCGACTATTTTCTGCCCATAAATTACCTGAAATATATGTATAGCTTTATTTATGACAGAGGCATTCTAAGAAAGTATAGGAAACTTAATGGGGTTAATGATGTGATATATACACACATACACACACACACAAACACACACACACCCACACACAGAGGGTGCCAAAAAATGTATACACATTTTAAGGAAGTAAAAAAAAAACTATTAAAATTGCAATACTCAATATATACTGGTAACAAAAGATGAATACAAGTCACATTTGAATCCTGCAATTACAAGAGGTGCTCAAAGTGGTTACCATCAGCGTCCAGACACTTCTGATTATGGTGAACTACTGCTTGAGCAACGTTGACCAAAGTGTCCACTTGTATACATTTTTTTGGCACCTCGGTATATTTCTGATCTCATGTGTCTTATAACTAATGGCATTTTATAATCCAGTCATGACATAGATGTCATTTTTTATTTATGAATTCCCTTGGTCATAGATAATTATATTGTTTTACTTCAATTGAGTTATATGTGGATTGTTAGAACTACATATGTTGAGTGTAATAGCTTTTTAAAATGTTTTCCTGATTGTTGTCTCAAAACTTGCCATTGACTCCTTGTGATCAGATCAATAAACATATAATCAAAATTTGCAGAATAGTTTGAAGTGATTTGGAAAGAAATTTGAAAAGTACAGCACTTTTTTTCCCCTAATAAATGTTTATTTTATAGTTGAGTGAATGAGTAAGAGAAATGGACATATTGAGGTTTATTAGCCCAAGGAATGAGGCTTAACCTGAAGCATAAAGGGTTTAAATTAGTTATAATTTAATAATTTCCTGACTATGAAACTTGGAAATGAAATATGAGCAGAAGTTGTGGGATTTTGTTCTCAGGAGGCTTTTTACCAGGGCTGAATTGTTTCGTTTTATCCCTGCCTAGAGGCAGGGGGTGGATGCCAGTAAATCATGATCTAACATTTCTGAAAACCCCTTTCTCCTCCTTCTCCTTCTTCTTTTTTTGATTTGTTTGTTTGTTTATTTTATTCTTTATATTCCACATATAAGTGAAATCACATTGCATTTGTCTTTCTCTTTCTGACACTCCACTCAGCACAGTATCTTCCAGGTTCATCCTTGCTGCCAAGAAGCAAGAAGCCATTACTCTCCATGGTCAAGCAATATTCCATTGCATACATGTACCACCTCCTCTTTATCCATTCTTCCATTGATGGGCACCCAGGCCACTCCTACATTTTGGCCATTGTAAATGATGCCACAATGAACATGGTTGCACATGTCCCCTTGAAGTAACATTTTGGGTTTCTCTGGATAAATACCCAGATGTAGAATTACTGGGTCCTTCCTTGTCTCTTGTTTTAAAATCTATTTTTTTAAATTTATTGGGGTGACAATTGTTAGTAAAATTACATAGATTTCAGGTGTACAATTCTGTATTACATCATCTATAAATCCCATTGTGTGTTCATCACCCAGAGTCAGTTCTCCTTCCATCACCATATATTTGATCCCCTTTACCCTCATCTCCCCTCCCACCTTACCCTCTGTTAACCACTAAACTATTGTTTGTGTCTATGAGTTTCTGTTTCTCATTTGTTTGTCTTGTTCTTTTGTTGTTTTTGGTTTATGTACCACATATCAGTGAAATCACATGGTTCTCTGCTTTTTCTGTCTGACTTATTTCGCTCAGCATTACACTCTCAAGATCCATCCATGTTGTCACAAATGTTCCTATATCATCTTTTCTTACTGCCGATTAGTATTCCATTGTGTATATATACCACAACTTCTTTATCCATTCATCTATTGAAGGACATTTTGGTTGTTTCCATGTCTTGGCCACCGTAAACAAAGCTGCAATGAACATTGGAGCACACATGTCTTTATCTCTAAATGTTTTCAGATTTTTTGGGTAGATACCCAGGAGAGGGATTGCTGGGTCATATGGCAATTCTATTCGTAATTTTTTGAGGAGCCTCCACACTGCCTTCCATAATGGCTGCACCAGTCTGCATTTCCACCAACAGTGTATGAGGGTCCCTTTTTCTCCACAGCCTCTTCAACACTTGTTACTATTTGTCTTGTTGATGATAGCCATTCTGACTGGGGTGAGGTGATATCTCATTGTGGTTTTTATTTGCATTTCTCCGATGATTAATGATGTTGAGCATTTTTTCATATGTCTATTTGCCATTTTTATGTCCTCTTTGGAGAAATGTCTCTTCAGTCCTCTGCCCGTTTTTCAATTGGGTTGTTTTTTTTTGTTGTTGTTGAGTTGCATGAGTTCCTTGTATATTTTGGATATTAGCCCCTTATCAGATGTACTGTTTACAAAAATCTTCTCCCATTTAGTTGATTGCCTCTTTATTTTGTCGATGGTTTCTCTTACTGTACAGAAGCTTTTAAGTTTCATATAGTCCCATTCATTTATTGTAGCTTTTACTTCCATTGCCTTTGGAGTCAAATTCATAAAATGCTCTTTGAACCCAAGGTCCATAAGTTTAGTACCTATGTTTTCTTATATGCAGTTTATTGTGTCAGGTCTTATGCTTAAGTCTTTGATCCATTTTGAATTAATTTTGGTACATGGTGACAGATAGCAGTCCAGTTTCATTCTTTTGCACGTGGCTATCCAATTCTCCCAGCACCATTTATTGAAGAGGCTGTTTTTTCTCCATTGTATGTTTTTAGCTTGTTTGTCAAAAATTATCTGTCCATATTTATATGGTTTTATTTCTGGGTTCTCAATTCTGTTCCATTGGTCTATATGTTTGTTTTTCTGCGAATACCGTGCTGTTTTGATTATTGTAGCCCTGTAGTACAAGCTAAAGTCAGGGAGTGTGATACGTCCAGTATTGTTCTTTCGTTTTAAGATTGCTTTGGCTATTTGGGGTCTTTTGTGGTTCCAAACAAATCTGATGATTTTTTGTTCTATTTCTTTAAAAAATGCCATTGGGATTTTGATGGGGATTGCATTAAATCTGTATATTGCTTTGGGTAATATGGCCATTTTAATTATGTTGATTCTTCCAATCCATGAACACAGAATGTCTTTGCGTTTCTTTGTGTCTTCTTCAATTTCTTTCAAAAATGTCTTATAGTTTTCAGCATATAGGTCCTTCACATCTTGGTTAAGTTTATTCCTAGGTATTTTATTCTTTTTACTGCAATTGCAAAATGAATTGTTTTTTGCACTTCTTTTTCTGAGATTTCATTGTTAGTATATAGGAATGCAATGGACTTTTGTACGTTGATTTTGTAGCCAGCAACTTTACTGTATTCGTCGATTGTTTCTAATAGCTTTTTGGCGGAGACTTTAGGGTTTTCTATATATAGCATCATGTCATCTGCAAAGAGTGATAATTTAACTTCTTCATTCCCAATTTGCGTGCCTTTGATTTCTTTCTCTTGCCCGATTGCTCTGGCAAGGACTTCCAACACTATGTTGAAAAGCAGAGGTGATAGAGGACATCCCTGTCGTGTTCCTGAACTGAACGTAGAAATAAGGGCTTCAGTTTTTCACCATTAATTATGAGATTAGCTGAGGGTTTGTCATATATGGCCTTTATTATGTTAAGTTATTTTCCTTCTATACCTATTTTATTAAGTGTTTTAATCATAAATGGATGTTGTATCTTGTCAAATGCTTTTAAGTCTATTTTGTTTTAAAGTCTATTTTGCCTTTGTTTTAAAGTATATTTTGTCTAGTATAAGTATGGCTACCCCAGATTTTTGTGTGTGTTTGTTTCCATTTTCATGAAATACCTTTATCCATCCCTTTACTTTCTGTGTGTGTGTGTGTGTGTGTGTGTGTGTGTGTGTGTGTGTGTGTGTTTCAACCTGAAGTGATATACTGGTAGGCAGCATTTGTAAGGGTTTTGTTTTTCTATCCATTAAGCCCTTCTATGTCTTTTGATTGGAATATTTAATCGATTAACATTGAAAGTAATTGTTGATAGATATGTAGCTATTACCATTTGGTTATTCATAATTTTGATTTTTTTTTCCCCTGTCTTAAAGAAATCCCTCTAACATTCCTTGTAATACTGGTTTGGTGGTGATGAACTCGTTTTGCTTTTTCTTGGCTGGGAAGTTTTTATTTTTCCTTCTATTTTAAATGATAGCCTTGCTGGTTAGAGTGCCTTTGGTTGTAGGTCCTTACTTTTCACCTTGTTGAATATTTTGTGCCACTCCCTTCTGGCCTGCAAAGTTTCTGTTGAGAAATCAGCTGATAATCTTATGGTAGCTCCCTAACAAGTTACTAGATGCCTTACTCTTGCTGATTTTAGGATTCTCTCTTTGTCTTTAACCTTTGTCATTTTAATATGATGTGTCTTGGTGTGGGCCTGTTTGAGTTTACCTTGTTTGGGACTCTCTGTGCTTCATGGACTTGTATGTCTATTTCCTTCACGAGGTTAGGAAAGTTTTCAGTCATTATTTCTTCAAATAGATTTTCAATCCCTGGCTTTCTGTCTTCTCCTTCTGGAAGCCCTATGATACAAATGTTGTTATGCTTGATGTTGTCCTAGAGGTCTCTTAAGCTCTCCTTATTTTTTTTTAATTCTTTTCACTGTTCCAATTTGATGTTTTCTGCTATCTTGTGTTCCAAATCACTGATTTGATCCTCTGCTTCACGTAGTCTGTTGGTGATTCCTTCTAATGCATTCTCTATTTCAATTATTATAGTCTTTACATTTTGACTTAGTCTTTTTTTATGGTTTCTATGTCCTTTTTAATGTTTGCTATCTCTCTGTTGAAGTTCATACTAACTTCCATGAGCATTGTTATAACCATTATTTTGAACTCTGCCCCTGGTAGGTTTTTGCCTCCATTTTGTTTAGTTCATTTTCTGGAGTTTTCTCCTTTTCTCTCATTTGGGACATATTTCTTTGTTTCCTTAATTTGCCTCTCTCTCTATGTTTGTTTCTATGTATTACATAGATCTTCTATATCTCACAGACTTGTCCAGGTGGGCTTTTGTAGTAGGTGCCCTGTGGAGCCCTCACAGTCTCCCAGTTGACCTGCTCTGGGTGCTCCTGGAGTGTCCCTTGTGTCTGTTGTGTGTGCCCTCCTGTTATAGTTGAGGCTTGATTGCTGTTGGCATATCATTGAGTAGGATTAGCCTTCAGGCTGATTGGCTGGAGTTTGGCCACACCCACAGCTTATGGGCTTCTGTGTGGGGGCCTTACTCAATGAGTGGGATTTGTCCCTGCGAACTCTGGTACCTGCTGAGACCGCCCTTTGGGTATGCCTCTTATGGGGCTAATTGGGTGGTGCTCTGCTGTGGTGTGAAGCCAACCTCCAAGTACTTTCATTCTGGGGCCTCTTGTGAGGGGCTTTGGTGCAGGCTTAGGTCACCCATTACCTGTGACCAGCCAAGGAATACCTTGTACAAACTACAGAGCGATCTGCAGTAGTTTGCTGCCTGTGCTAAAGTTGGAGGCACACGGGAGAGGCCATGTTGTGAACCAAGGATGGCTGCCACCAGTACTGGGCCTGGCATAGCTCTGCAAATAGCCAGGGCATCCAGAGGTCTGCTGCCATCTGCCAGCTCCCTTGAAGTTCAGCCACTGATAAAGCGTCATGTGGTACACAAGTTGAGTGAAGCAGGGTTTCAGAGAGTCACTAGAGTTAGAAGAGTTGTGGTCATCAGGTTCATATAGACTCTGGTTTGGTGCCAGTGCTGAGCCTGGAGTTATTCAGCAAAAGTCTCAGAGAACACCAAGGTCAGTTGCCACCCATTTGGGGTCTGTGGACTCCTGAGAGTTATCCAAGAAAGAGTGCAAAGCTGGTAGGGCTGGCTGCTTGTGAGAAAGAACCTCCAGGTTTAGGGAAGTTGGGTGGGGTGGTATCCTAATGAGTCAGCAGGGTGGACTGAGTGGACCTCACCAGACCAATTAGATTCAGATTTGGCCATGTGGGGAAGGGCTCAACACAAGAAAGGTGGTGCTCGTTTTACAGGAGGAGGACCCCACACAGGAAAAATGGCCATTTTCCTGTAGCCCTCATCTCCTGTAGCCCTCGTCTCATGGCCACACACCTCAGTCTGCTCCCCTTATGCTTCTGATTCCTCCCAAATCACCATCCCTCTGCTGGAGTCCAAGGTGAGTGCCTGTGAATGAGTTAATCAGTGTGCTGATCATTTAAGAGGACACCTGGGTTTCCCGCTGTCTTTTGTCCCACCTGGATTGTAGGATCCTCACTATTTTTCACAGGTAGATGTTGTAGGGGCTCCCAGCACCAGTACTTCAGGTTATGGACACTGGAATGGAACTGGGGTCCTTTGCTCCTGTGAGGGGAACATCCACAACTGAGCTATCCCTCTAAATTTTCATCAGCCACAGGAGGTTTGGGACCAGCCTGTTTCACATCTATGCCCCTCCTACCAGTCTCAGTGTGGCTTCTTCTAAATGTCCTTAGTTACAGAACTTCCGTTCAGCTAGACTTTAGATGGTTCTCCAGGTTAATTGTTCTACAATTTAGTTGCAATTTTAATGTGTTCATGGAAGGAAGCAGGCAGTGTGTTATCTACTCTGCCATCTTGGGTCTCCTATGTGTGATTGGTGCAGCACTCTTAAAGAAATGTTCTGCTGGCACATATAATGCTACTGTGTTAAAAAACAAACAAACAAACAAAAAAACTAAGTGATAAGCACATATTAGATCATCATTTAGTTAGGATTGTTTTTATTTTCTCAGTAGTACATAATATAATCCTCAATGTTAGAATGCATGACATCTTAGAGCCAATGAAATATGATGACTAATTTCAGAAAATCTACATAGAAGGTAATTGATAGTGTCCACAATCACAAAACTTGTAAAGAGTCCATACTACAGACTCTTGATTACTAAACTGTCCTTCCTTTTAGTAGAGCTGCAAGAAATTATTTTTCTCTACCATGCATATCAAAGATGGGCCAACTTAATTACATTAAAAATGACAACATATCCAGCATTATACCTAGATAATACTATATAACTTAGACTATCATATAAAAATACATTTTCTATCAATGTTGATTATAATTCCAGCAGAATATTTTATGCTATCAAACAACAATAATTATTTGATTCCCCACAGTTAGCTTTTAAGGACAATGGATTACGATGTTGGCCATTCAAGAACACACAGTTTGTTCACTCTTCATGGTCATTGTCCCTCACATTGTACTACTTTTCCTGAAGGATGAGATTGGTAGTGTAACATGTAAGGATATCTAGGCTTGGCATGAAAAAAGTAAACTGAAACAGTGCATTACCTTAGGATAAGAACAAAGGAAAATAAATAAAATTACTTAGGGAAGAGTTAAAGAATTTCTATGTGGAGGAGTATCCTTGAAATTAAATATTTCTCTGTGCAAGTTGACATTTAAAATGTGTGAGTTAAGAGTGATAAGAAGAAAATTGTGAGAAACATAACCTTAAATATTTTGGATCACATTTTCGTGAATTATGCAGCATTTGGCCCAACTTTTAGGAAACAGAAACACTCTGGGGTAATAATGATTGTTTGTATGCACTTCATGTGAACATATATGCACACTCACACAGTTACATTTGTGGTATAATGTACTAGATATATGGAATATATCTATGTAAAATTGTTTTATAGGTAAAATTTCCATCCTGGGGCTAAATGTTGGCTGTTTAAATTTGTTTTTATGAAAGCTTCCACGCTAAAGTTATGGGATATAATTGTTGGATCACACAATTGTTTTAATTTTTTATAGGCAGTCCAAATATCTTTGAGAAGTCACTCTAGAGCCATCCATAGAAATGGCATGTTGTAGAGTAGACAGAATAAAGCAGCAAAAGAAATAAAATGAAACTATGTTATCATTGGCTACCCTTTAAACATATTAAAAACTCTCCAAACAGATAATCTACAGTAGGGAATAGTGCTGTGTTGGCACAGAGTGTACAGGATGACCTAATGGGTCTTTTCCATCTCTAATCCCTGTGATATTGCAGATCTAAGAGATGGAGCCAGTAATTGCTTACGACATAACAGATTTCTCTCTCTCTCTCTCTTTTTCTCTCAACTTTTTCCCCATTCCCTGGAGTTTAGTAGAGAATCTCTTAAAGTAAACAAAAACTGTGAGAAACTTAGAGAAATCAGGGACTGGCCCACTTTTTAGAGGCAGAATGTGGAAAGTATGAAGCAGTGATTTGACCATAAAGGCTCGAAGCAGAGGGGCTTGAGACGTTTGCACTACAGGCAGTAGTTAAAAAAGGATAAAAAAGGGGGAGAAAAAAAAGCCCTTGAAAAAAATGGGTGTAACCCTGGGCTTTGATACAACTGGCCTTTCAGCCCCCACTTGAGATTTGAACATCCCCAAGGGAAGCTGTGGTTTGGAATAAGATCGTGCATTTAATTTCACTCAGAGAACTTATTGGACTTGGCACCAAAAGAAAGAATTTGCAGTATATTTTTTGTCATGATTAGTGGCCCCCTCACCACAACATTTGATTATTTTGGAAAGGGAAAAGTTAAATCCTTGTAAAGTTGTGATTTACAATTTGTGAGCATCCAGGTAGGGAGCATGACTTCTGCCAGCTTGATCATGGGATCCACATTTTATTCTAGCTCATTGATGTGAGAAAGAAAAAAAAAAAAAAAGAAAAGAAAAGAAAAAAAAAACAGTCTGTGGGAGGAAATAGACTTGGAAATCTAGCCCTTGATTATCCTGGGAGGTTTTTCTCTCCACACTACATCTTCTCTCAGCCACGATGATTTTGGTCTCCACTGGAACTTGTAGAGAGTAACTGGCAAGTGGCTGGTTTACTTTTCATTTTTCATCTGTAGTATCTGGTATTTTTATCATTGCATTTCTTTGCCCTCATAGTTATGTAAATCTTGAGGCAGTGGAGTTAAAAAGGGGATTCTAATTTTATACCTGAAAATAACTTTCACGGGACATTTTTTTTTTATTTTTCTCAAGCTTTATAATTATGATTGGAGAGCTGGTGGGTATTTTAATACTTAACTAAAATGCATCCAGATAGCCAAAGGGAAAGTGAATGACCACTGAGTAGGCTGATGAATATTTTCCTGGTAGATGCACAACATTTCCCACAACTGTGATGCTTTATCCTTTGACATTAAGAAAGCTGTTTGCAGAAGTAACATTCCTGTGGACACTCAGCTTTCTGAAATGGTGTCCCGCTGCAAGGACTGAAGTAGGGTAAGTTTGAGCATCAATGCTGAGTAACAGCAAGGCAAATTAGATTCTTTTCTAGTGTCCAGCACTGAACACAGTTAGTGAGGTCTTGAAATAAATCACGAAGTGGAATTAATAATAACAAATTCCACCTCTTCTACTACTTTTTAATTTTTTGGGTCTATTTCTAGTTGGATTTGTGCTTGTTGGAAAACCTTCTGTAGTGTTTAGGCAGAGAGTTCTCACCATGCTTACTAAGTGAAAGCAATTTGCTGAATAATGCAATGTAGCAATGTTAGTGGTATTGTTGGCAGAGGAAAAACACTTTTTTCCCTCCTTCTGAACTTGGAAATGAGTTAAAGATAAATACAAAAATTCCATTGGTATTTGGGAAGTGCTGTTTTTGTCCCAAATTGAGCATAGTGGTTAGGGAATGGATGAGTAAGGACAAAGAACCTGGGTTCCTATCTCAGCTGTATGTGTGACCTTGGGCAAATTGATTATCTTCTCTAAGCCTCAATTTTCTTATCTGTACAATGGAGTAAGTAAAACTAACTACTTTATTTGGTTGTTGAGGGGATGGAAGGAGTTAATATAAATATATCATTGATGGTGTGTAATGATTGGCACATAATAGGAATTCAGTGTTAGCTATTATGGCTGCTTGGTATTGACCTCATTAGAAGGGTATTTCCTGGTTATGTATTGTGGTAAATTTAGATTCAGTTTCTCTGTGGAAGTAGGATACAGAATCTGCTTTCTTTCTCCACTCTCACTGATTTAATGACAGTGAGTCAATGAGAGTTATTTTTTTTTTTAATTTTTATTTGACCCTACCTTTGCCATACTACTGTGAAATTTAAATCAAAAGCCAATTCATTCTTTATTAATGAGACCTCTTTCAGTTGACGGTGACAGAAAACCAACTCACTTTCTTTTATAATTTCTCATGTTTCTAGGAATTCTAACCTATCAGCATTGCTTTTCTCCTCTTTTTTCCTTCTCTCTCTCTCTGTCTCTGTCTCTCTCTGTCTCTCTCTACACTCTCTCTATCTCTCTCACTATCTCTACACACACACACACACACACACACACACACACACACACTCATTTTATTTTACTCTCTCCCTTCGCTCTCCAGGATTTACTGTCTTCTATGATTGATGCATTTTAGGCAGTCTGTCTCCAGGTGAATGGCAGGTATGCCCTCCAGCATAGGAGATCTTACAGCTAGCAGTCCTGGAGGGTATACATCAAAATGAGGCGGGACCGAGTTTCCATAGCGAAGGCTAGATTCCCCCCCACATATCTGTAATGGATGTACACTTACAAGTTACCACTTGTGGCCCATTTTTCTCTACATATGTTTTCTTTATAAATGAACAATTTCATAATGCCCTTTTCTAAAATAATGCAACCTTCCTGTATATAATAGTCAGATTCATCCTTTGCAAAAGAGACACAAACTCAAATCTCACGGTTACTGTATCCCAGGTCCAAGTTCAGAATCTTTGAAAGATGTATATTTGCTTTGAGTCCGATAAGAGTGCAGCAATTTCATAGTCCACTCACTGATGATAAATGGTATTTTCAATCATGGCCAATGGAGGAGGAAAAAAGGGATGAATTCATAACACTACCATTTATAAAAGAGGAGAAGGGGAAATGCCTTATAGTTGTCCAGAGTTGTTGGCATATAGTATACTCTGTTGGACTGAAGTAGCAGGATCTCTTTCTTCTCTTGGTGGAGAGAATTCCACAGGGCACCAGTCTGGCTACTCTGAGGTCAGCTCTCTGCAAGATGCTCCTTGTCCCTTGTCAATTATAGTCTCAACTGAGGAGGCAAATGTTCTCCGGCTGTGACAAATTGACTTTAGCTAGTCATATCATCCTCACATGCATTTAGTGCTCTGGAGACTGACTTGGAGACTGACCATTCCTGATATTTGCCAGTCTTTCAGTTTTGTTGATAAACACCTTTAAAACCTCTGGAGGGCTGTCTGTCTATTTGTTTTACTTTTAGAGTTCCACATATTACCGATTCTAAGATGCACACTTTTTCCAACTTTTAACACTTCTGACATTAAGAAATGTGTTACAATTAATCATGGCTTAGATTAAATAAAATTAGGTAGTTCCTACAGCCAGTGAATGCATGGAGTCAAAGGCTGGAGTCTAGATCCTGTCTGGGGGTTTCCTTTTCAGTAAAAGCCTTGGTGCATTACCCACACCTCTCCTACACATACACTAAATAAGGCAAAAATACCTACAAAATTCACTGGTTACAGTAGTTAGGAATATGGATGGACATAATGGACAAAGTCAAACACATTAATATGCTCATGTATTATCTTCATGATTTTTAAAATTTTACTAGTTGCTGCTGTAAATTCTTTTGATCTTAAGTAATGCTATTTACATTAGTATCGATATCGTCTACAGTATCTACTACATCCTCTTCCCAAACATCCCTTGGTACCACTCCCAGGGACATAAATCAAGGTTGGATTTGATTCACACAGTTATGATCAAATCTGGCATTTAGGTTTTTTTCTCTGTGTTAGTAAGTATACCAGAGCTGTCTCTGTTCCTAATTTCTGCTGAAATATTAAGTGATATTTGCCTTTAAAAGTTAACATCAGCAAAATCCACATAATCTTTTGCATATTAAGTCTATTCTCAAACTACTGGATTTAGCATATTTACAAGGAGCAGAGCATAGTCTTACTTATGACATTGGTCACTTATCAGTTTTTCTCTCTATCCAGCCCTCTCTGTATCCATTTATTGTACACACTTCCTTTTCAAACTGCACTTGAGTAACTCATACCTTTCTGTTCCTTAAGACACACCTCTATCAAAACCTTCATCAAGAAGTTTTACTTTGGTTTGACTTAAAGTCTATCTTAATTATGCTTTCCCTTTATGCTGAAACATTTAGGGAGAATATTTTTCATTGAACAGACTGGAGAGTAGGCATCACCTTTTATCCCTGACATGTGACCAGTGAAAATACTAGTCACACCGATTAAAAATGAAACTGAGTATAGAGGATGGGTTAGATGAAGGTCTAGAACCATGCTTACCCAACTTAATCATAAAAAATTATCTGGAGTATCAAACGTCTCCTGGGGCCTGTTGCAGACTCACAGGGTCAGACTCTCCAGAATAAGGTCTTAAGAATCGTTATTTTAATGATCTCCCCAGTCACTTCTTATGACCAGGCAAGTTGGTCTCAAAGAAGCCAATAATGGGAGAGGGCATAATACAGGAGAGCATAATGGATGCTACAAGATACTACATAATATACAAAAGGATAAAACTTTGATCTATCTTCTACATATGCATTTATAGTTGGTATAATCACTGAACTTGTATTGTTCCTCTTAGACCTTATCTTTCCTATACTGCAAACTTTAATGTATTCAAGAGAGGGAAGGTTATGTGCAGTTGAAACCAGAGAGAATAAATGAGACTAAATCCCCTACGATATGAATGGAAGGAGTCGATGGAAGCGAGATATATTGCTGCATCTGTATAGGGACGGAAACAGCCTTTCGGTATCATCTCATTTATCTCCTACAGAGTAAGTTCCCTCCAAATTTAGCATTTCTTTGTTTATATTTCTTAATATACTTTATTCTTTCTTTTTTAAAAAAATATTTTATTTATATTTTCCAACTATACTGAGGAATAATTGACAAATGTAATTGTATAGATTTAAAGTGTACAATGTGATGATTTGATATAGTACATACATGTTGTAAAATGATTACCAAGATCAAGATAATTAACACATCCAGCACCTCATATAGTTAACTCTTTATTTGTGTGTAGTGAGAATGCTTAAGGTCTATTCTCAGCAACTGATAATTATGCAATACTGTGTTATTAGCTATAGTCACTATGCTGCATGTTAGATCCTCAGGACTTATTCGGCTTATAACAGAGAGTTTGTACTCTGACTTACATCTCCCAGACTCCGGCAACCACCATTCTGAGAACATTATGTTAAGTGAAATAAGGCAGACAAAGACAAATACTGTATGGTATTACTTATATATGGAATATATACATATATATTGTTATGTATTTTTTTACACAATTTAAATAGTGCTACGTTGCAAATATCTTGGCAGATTGATAAAACTAGGATAATCAAAAGTTTTGACAAGAGATATATTCTAAAGTATGATGGTCCCTTGTTTAAATTGACCTTTCTATAACAAGTGTTCAAACCCCTCTGTGATTCATTAAAAATTTCTGATGTTAGTTATTTAATTCATGTCTTTCACATGGGCTGTAAACTGGCTTAGGTACATAAATTCTATTTGTATATCCCATTTAGTGTCTCCTTTATAAGTCAGTGGCCAGTTACTAGTGGCATTTCTGTAAGCCTTAAAAAAGAGACCAAACTGCTCCTGGTCTGAGATCATCATTCTCTGGTTTTCCAGATCTCCTTGTGTAAAAATTTGTGAACCCAGCAAAGAGAAAGAGTTAAGCCTATTCTCCTAGTTGGCAGAAACTTTGTAGTTTAAAATTACACAGTGACTCTGGTGTAGAGACACAAGAAATTATAGAGCAGACACTGTCCAGGACAACGTATAATTTAAAATGTACTAAAGAATGTATACCGCATGGCAAAGTAAGTGAAGTGCTTCTTCAAATATAAGTGTTTTGCATAGAAAGGCCGTAATTATCCACTCCTAGGGAAATGTTTGCATTCATGCTAAATCAATATTTACTATTCATTTCTTGTGTTCAACAAAACAGGGGTTTAACTTTTTTTTTTTTAATTTTAATGAAGCACTAAGATTATAATAATTCTACAGTGTAATTGTCTTGATATGAAATATTGCTAAATGGTGTTGCTATTTTGAGAAAGAGCAGTGTGAAATGGAAGGGTATCCCTATTTGTGAAATGTTATGTTGGGGATATTTAATTCAAACTCAACCAAGCAGTGTGCCTCACCAGTTTTCAAAGATAACTTTAAGCTGTTTCCTTGGTAAGGCCCTTAACTAGGATCATTCAGATGAGTCTTTGCCATTATATTTTTTCCCCTTTTTCCTACAACACGCTTCCTAATAATGATTCTGTTTTAACTCAACTATTGTCTTTTGAGGGTTTGTGTGTATGTGTGTTTGTGCTTGTGTGTCAGAAACTATTTTGTACAATTATTTTTTTTTTTCCATAGGAGGAAAAGATTTATTTCCCCCTCACAATTCCTCCTGATTATTTAGTTCAAAAGAACCTCAAGGAAAATGCTGGAGGAAAAAACTAAGAAAATAGGACACATGAACATTGTACTCTGAGACAAGACTGAGGTCTCCAGCATGTTTTTATTTATAGAGCTTATGATCTGATCATTCTAGGACGTTTCTTTGGAAAATGACTACAATTTTTTTATTATAGAGTCTGAAAAAGAACTGTACAATATAACAATATGTTATATTACAACATGAATACTCTTTTTTCTCGGCAGCAAAAACAATAATGGCTTTGCCCCTGAGTTTCAGGTCAAAGCAGAGTCCTTTAGTGCACACCATTACATTACCAAACACTACATAAATGCCCAAGTTTTCCACAAGCTTATATCTCTGTCTTCTTCTTCTGTGTAAAGTTTAGGACCCAAGGCTTTCTGTTGTTCTCTTTTGCCTTTTTTATTTTCGGATTGTTTGAGGGGTGGGTCCAAGAAGACATCTTTCTTGAAAATTCCACCACTCTCCTGAGGTTTTGCAGATTTTTAGATTGATTAGCTTTTTCACATTAAATTTAATCGATATTGTATTTTTCAGATTCACAGCTTCTATAATGTCTATTCTTTAAAATGAGATTTAGAGCAGGAGGGGAATCCAAAGTAAGTTATATACCTTTGCAATCTCATCATGTAACTTATGTTGCTTCTCTGACTTTAAAATGTTCATGTAACAGCAGAGCGGAGAGGGTCTATACTGAAATCCCCTCTCTGTGCCTTCCTGCCATTCATAATTCATGCAAGCTCTGAATGAATTACTATTTGGTATGCACTCTTGGGACAAATAATATCATTTATGTATTGTGATTGCTACTCTATTCTATTTTCCTTTTTATTGACAAGAAACAAGGGTGTTACTTGTAGTTTTGAAAGTAAATGGGTTGCAGAAATCGTCCTTCTCTTTCTGAGAGAGGCACCTTCTTTCTGCAGGAAATGCTATTGTAAACTGTACTCTTATAAATGGTGTGTTAGTTCTCAAGATATTCCTGTCTCAATGTATAAAGTAACAAAGTGTTCCTTTAGCATTCAGTGGAGAGAGCCAATGGAAAGCAGGCGGTTAAGGACACGTTCCTAAAGTCTGGAAAATCAATGGGACACTAAAAAGGAAACTGAAGTGGACCGGAAGAAACCTCTTGAGGGTCATTTAAAATACCAGAAACTGATTATGAACAGAGCTTTTACCCAAGCAACTGGAGGGGGCCAGCAAACCCATTCTACTGCACTCCAGTTAAATGTCTAATAGTTGAGATGTTTTCTGCACAGCCCATAAAGGATAATGAGGAACGCTTTGATAGCTTTAAAGAAAGTCGCTCTGTGGCCTCTCACAAAAACATGATCTGAGTGTAAGTGGCAAATGCTTGCAGACCCCAAAATGAAAAGGGGCAATGCCAGCGAGGTAAAGCAGTTACCTTGCTAATTGCACAGGAAAGAGGCCCTGATGTGAGTTTATACCTGAGGGAAAAATAAAAGTGAGGGATACCAGAGTATAAAATCTAAGATCTCATTTACTTAAGCTGAAGCCTTCTGGAGACCTTGAAGTTATCTATGATTTTACCTCTGCATGATAATTATTTAATGTAGGTCAAATTAAGGATAACCTGCATTCTTAATTTTATTGTATTGTGTTTTTTTGGATTATGAACCATTCCTTGTATTAGTTAGGGTTAAAAGTGATTATTTTACCTCTCTCCCATTGCAATCATTTCTGAGATTATACTTGTATATCACCCCTGCCCCAACTCTAGGAAAGATAAACTTCATGAATAATTAAAAAAAGAAAAAAAAAGAAAAACATTCTTGTTGAAGTATTTATATTAAGTTTGGTAATGAAGAAAACAAGTTTCTTTAACTGTTCTTTTTATGGTGCCTTTGCTACTCTTAGCAAAAGTCTATTAAAAAGAGAAACCCTAAAATCCTCTCCCAAGGCACCGAGGACACTTACACTGACCTTGTACTCACTCTTTCAGAATATGAGACAGTTACATTGAATAAGAGAGTAGTTGAATACTTCTTTCTATTCATAGAAGTAATTTGCTACATGGTTAATAAGCTAGTCCACCAAGAATAAAGTAATTCTTTCTGCTGGATTTTAGGCAAGAATCAATCAATCAGTTGGTTAGTTTACAAAAATTGATTGCACACTTTCTTGGCACGACACCTAAGAAGGCGTTGAGAGTTAGCTGAAACAGTACACCTCCCAACAGAATGCAGAAAGATACGTGCTCAACAATTCTCCCTAAGTTATGCACGCTTCAACTAAAATTTAATGCACTGTAGAGATATGTCCAATAAAGTGGCCTTCCATAAAAATCAAATAATAATGCTCTTTGAATCAATGATCTGAGAAAAGGGGCAATGGAATGTCCTACTAGGAGCGTCCTCAAGCACTTACTGAAAGCCTACTGTTTACATTTACATGGGTGTACTGGTTAGGATTCTCCCTTTATCCTAGCTTTATCCTAGAAGACTGACTGACAGATGCAGGATGGGGCAATAAATCAAAACTGATCTCCACTCACACCTGGACCTGTTTTAGCTTCCGTGGTGTACAGTGCACTATCACTGATGGCTAGGTGCCCCTTCTTATGATTATTTTACTGTGTATGTCAGCCATTCTCAAACCCAGAAGTTTTGAGTGAGGTCACACTCAAAATTTATTGAGGACATTCAAAACTTGAGTGCTGTGTTTATCAGTATTCACCCCAATAGAAATTTAAACTATTTAAAAATATTCATTTATTATTTTAAAAATGAGAAATCCATTACATTAATATAAGTGTGTTTCATTAAAAGACCCATTTTCTAAAATAAAATGTATTTAGTGAGAAGAGTGGCAACTTATAAGGAATAGAGAGAGGGAAATGAATCTACAAAAGCTATAAAAAAAGAATAATCAGAGCGTTATGAAATACCGAACAACGTTCTTTTAAAAAGAAACAGAGGCTGACTATCTATGTTAAGCAAAACTTAAATTTATAGAGAAAAATCCAGAGGTATCAGAAATGCAGAAAACATGGAGAACCAGATTTGGAAAATGGGCACAAAATAAGTTCCGGAGAACTGGACAGCATAAACTATAACAAACATAATGCAACAAGAATTGGCAGGGGTGGAAGTGGCGTCTGTTGTCAGTATATGGAGATGATCTCCAACCATCCCTGCATCCTGATTTGATCAAGTTTTAAAGTTCTAGGAGAAGCTGTGTGATTGGCTGAACCCTTCATACAGCACTACCTGCTATTCTGGGAAAGGAGGTTCTTTGCTTTCAGCTTCTGCAATGGGAAGCAACCATTACCTCTCACCCAAACTCCACACCAACGAAGCATTCTCCAAAATGGAGTAGAGATGCCAATAGGAAGAGGAAGGGAAAGGGAGTGCATGCTGGGTAGAACAACCACCAAAACAATGGCAAAGATTCTTATGAGACAATAGCTAGAAAGCTGGGACATTCTTCCACATAGAGTGAAATTTGAATAACAGAGAAAAACAAAGCTTCTTCACTGGCAGCAACAATAAGGAGGTCATCGGTAACTTCAGCAAAAGCATTATGAGCAGAGGGGTGATGCTAGAAAACCAGACTGAAATGGACCCAGGAGAAAGAGTTGGGTGACAGAGTGAATATACCTAGTGTGGATGACCATTTGAAGAAGGTTAGCTTATAATAACAGAAGAAGAAATTTGTTTTTATGATTCGGAAACATTCATAATGGCAGAGAAAAGAATTTTGCCCTCGATCAGGGGTTTTCCAATTCTGATGGGCCCGGAAAGAGTTCTAAAGCTTGCATGACCCTAGATGGCTAAATTTCCCAAACTGGACAATTAACCACACATTGGAATTTCTCTTCCTTTTTGCAGGACACCAATAAGTTGCATAACTCTGTAAGTGGCTTTGTCTTGGTCACATGATTTATCACTTTAATGCCTCAATATATGTTGCTGCTATGCCTAATATTGCTGTCTTTGTATTTTTCTCTCCCTATGATTTGAAACACATTGCAGGGAGGGAACTCTCTTATACCTCACAGTACATGCTACAACATGGGGCATGAAACAGTGCACATGCTTTGGGAATACTAACTTAAGATTAGTTTATTGATTTTTAAGAACATTGAGTAAAATGACATTTACCTACAAATCTTCACAATAAAAAATATCTTTGTGTTTTCTTCCTTGAAGTTTCATGGCTATCTACCCTGGTTCCTTTTACCATCTCCCCTATGCAGAGCCGTTATGAAAATTCATGAAGAAAAACACACATTTTTTGCATTGTAAGATAGAATAAACTTTTAGATTGGAAACTTCCAAAACAAACAGAAACCAATGAAAAATGTATTTTACTGCTTTCTATCTAAAAATGGAACTGCCCAATTTAAGCTATTTTTAAAACCTGTATATTCATGTAGCTTGCATACCAAAATGAAAATTGGTGAGCTATAAACCTTTGAAAAACAGGGTTTATAATGGAAACAGTAATTGACCCTTAAGTACAACATCAAAAATACAATACTATATAATACAAAGCCCAGGGCTTGGGATCCCATCTCTGCTCTAACCTCAGACTGGCACGCTAACCCGACACCACAAAGCCAACTAATAGTTATATCCCAAGATGTTCTCTTCTTACATGGCAGGGAAGTGGATATGTGATCCAATAGCTACATGCAGCTAGTTTCTCACAACCGGTACCCCAAGTGTCTTTAAATGAACTCACAATACCAGAGTTATGACTCTAGTAAATATTTGGGCTTTCCTGGGAATACCATTTAATTAGAAAGAAAGAAGAGAGGAAGAAAGAAAGAAAGAAAGAAAGAAAGAAAGAAAGAAAGAAAGGAAGGAAGGAAGGAAGGAAGGAAGGAAGGAAGGAAGGAAGGAAGGAAGGAAGGAAGGAAGGAAGAAAAAAAGGAAGAAAGAAAGAAAGAAAGAAAGAAAGAAAGAAAGAAAGAAAGAAAGAAAGAAAGAAAGAAAGAAAGAAAGAAAGAAAGGAAGGAAGGAAGGGAGACTGCTACTACCCCAGAGGTTGTGCTGTGTTGCATCATGAACTTTGGGTATGTGATAATGTAACCTTATACCACAGGATGCAGTGAGGGTGGAATGACCAATTGTCAGGAAAACTCATGGAATTGCCAAAAATACTCTCAAAATATTTCGAGTTGTCTTCAACTTTGCTCCAGTTCATAGTTGGTCAAGTTTCCCATTTTCCAAGCCACAACTATCCATTTTTATCATGAGAAAATGCAATGTAAACGAAAGAGGAAAATAAAAGTATTGGACTTAACTAATGACATACTTGTACGAAGGGTAAATCCGCTCTCCAAGTTATACCTGGCTTAGGCAAAGAGGGGGTTCTATATGCTTAGGAGCTTAACCCATCTTGTTGTTTTTTGGGTTTTTTCCCCCTTTATGGGAAGGAGAGAAGGGGTTAATGGAGTTTGTTGCTAAAGAAAGTTCAGAGATTCCTTTCATTTTAAAGTTGAAATGTGAGAACATTGCCAGCTTATTCTTTTAAGAAGCTTCCAAAGAATTTGTCGGCTAAGAATAGTGAAGATTTCGCCTTTTAAAATGTCATCTATTCACATACATTTTCAATAAGCTATGTTTATCAAGGGATAATTAGCAGGACAATTTGCTGGTATTCCCTTGTTGGGCCTTCTGTGTCTTTTGCTACCTTAATAATTAGTGAATTTGGTAAAATGAAACGGAGTGAGCTGTTACTGATTCTGTCTATACTCTCTCTTCATCTACATCCTGTGACCAAGACACCGAGATTTGAAGAAAGGACCCCGGGAGAACGTTGGAATTGGGACAGAGAAGAGTATTTTTATTTGTGGACGTTTTTAGAAGATTTTAGAAGTGATCAGCATCTACTCTGGGATCCAGCAATTTTGCTAGTTGCAATTAAAGTATTGTTTTTGTATAATGATATAAGACACTGATGTGCATTTTAAAATTTCAATGCTTCAAAATAAGTAAGATACGTCTGATGTCACAGTAGAGCAATTCTATGATTGTGTTCATATCTTTCCTCAAATACTCTGATCTATCTCAGATAACTTCACGGTATGTATTACCAACTCTATTTACTCGATGTCATACCAAGGAATATAGACCTCTTGCACATACATGTGTGAACACAAATGTACATGTTTTCTCTACTTTCGTTCATTTTTTTTGTTCTTTCTTTATAATTCTTTAATATACTGATTTTGCTTCACCCTATTTTATTCTCCCCATGAATTGTATAAATTTATTTATAGCTTATTACACTGCACATCAATAATTACGTGATGGACTAACGTTTTGAAATATGAACTGATGCTTTCCCTTTTCCTTGTATCCTTTGGCCCTTCCCAAAAGTTAGGGAAGAGATAACACATCCAAATGCAAATTAAAAATGGGTAGAGTCTTAGCTTTGGAGCTTCGAAAGCTTACTTCTTGGGGGAAGCAGGAAGAACTCAGGGCATGGGCAAATTATTTGAAAACTACCTGCTAAGAGCCAAGCTGCTCATTTGACCTTAGATAAAATGTTCAGGCTGGGGGCATGGAGAAGTTGGAAAATAAACATTGAGAGTTTAGAATGGGTGGGTCCCTGAGAAAAGAATAAAAGGCCCGGTTCCAGTTTTTTTGGCTGACGCTAGCTGAGTGGGGAGAAGGATGTTTAAGGAGGAAATGTGGGCAAAAAAAACACAAAGCAGGATTGACTCGAAATTTAAGGGGCTTATACAGATTCATGGCTTCGTACAAGGGCCCCAAGGATCAGGGTCACAGCCAGGGGGAGAACGTCTAAGATGCCCAGTGTCCTGGTCTTTATTCCCCATGTTCACACAGGTTGCTTGAGTCCTACCTGTTGAATCCATTCACGAATGGTGGTTTTCTCTTTCTTTCTTAATTCCCAGTCTCCTCTCCGATCCTTGAATGAAATCCTGCTCGTCCCATGGCTCACTGGGGATCACAGCTGTCCCTGAGAAGGCTTTTGCCATATGTTTGGCTGTACTTAAGCACGTGGCAATTGTTCTATTGTCATGAGATGCAAAAATCTCTCTGATCTGACCTGGTCCACTTGCTTTGACTCACCTTGCAGCCTGGGGTCTGCTGACAGCTCAGATTCCACCTGGAGGGTACACTGGTCTACGTACACTTGATTCCCAGCCTAACCTAGGATTTCTGTTCTTTTCTCACTTGGAGCCTAACTAGGTCGAGGAGCAAGCAGCTGGAAATCTTTTTTAGGGACCCATTCATGTCTTCTCTTTCAAAGTATGTTCATTGATACTCTAGGAAATTGTACCTCTCATCTTGAAATATGATATCTTGGTTCTTACTCATTAATTAACACTTTCTATTACCTGAGGTTTATTTCCCTATTTTCTTCTGAGGATGAAGCTAAGAATAGATTTGCTTGGTTTAAATATTTTTTTCTTTAAGTTTTGGTGGCATCTCTTCCTAGAGGTAATACTTAAGGTATCAGTTGATTGAATAAGGAAAACCCAAGGGTTCCAAGAAAATATATAGAAAATATGAGTCAACATTTCAAAAATATCATCCCACCACAAATATGTATGTGTGCAGTTTTATTTAGTACCTAGCTCTCCTGCTAAAATATAAGCTTGATGAAGGCACAGACATCTTTTTTGCTCTTGGCTCCAACCTTAGCACCTTATACATTGCCTGAAACACAGTAGGTACTCAATAAATATTTTTAAATAAATGAAGAAGTGAAGTGGTAAATGAAATACTAAAACCATTACTGTTACTATTGTGTAGCAAGCCCTACCTACCATTTCCTCAGGGAGACCTAAGATGATTTATTTTATCCATTACTAACTCTAAAAACTGCTGGTTGCAACCAATGTTTGGTAAGACTTTTATTTTCTCCCTGGTTTTACAAATTTAATGCATCCTTAATGTAAAATTAGGTGAGATCCAGAAATGAAGACTTTTTTTGTGTGTGTTTGTTTGTTTTTTTAACCACTGTTGATTGAAATGAGATTTTACAAATCTATCTATTGAGAGAAAGTAGTCATTTAGATTAATGGAGAATTTCTGATAAATTGACTGGCCTCGAGTGGTTAAATTTTTTTGAGTATGATTGCACAAGGTTGAAATGAAACATAGAAGACTCATGGAAGCTTATTTTGTTCTTAGTTCTGAGTATTAGTTATAGAGTACGTTTTTTATTTTTTAAAGAATGTTTTAAGGATTTTGCTTTATTCTCAAAGCAAAGATTTAAGGTGAAGTCACCTTTGATTCTTCTGTGAGATGCTCTCTAAACAATCTGTTTCAGTAACAATTACCTGCTAAAAGTTCCTACTCCCCAGGCCCTTGTACCTGCCTGTCGTTCTCATTGACCTGAATGAAGGTTAAATGTGTGTTGCTGAAGGGAGAATTTGAGGGTCTGCAGAGGCTCTCTCTTGTATGTGACAGAAGTGTGTGTGTGTGTGTGTGTGTGTGTGTGTGTGCTCTGAGAGAAGCCACTAGCTACATATTTTCACCTCTGCAAGAAAAGTAATTCAATTCTGAGAACTGAAAGCTAGAATTAATGTCTATTTTCAGATGTATAGAAACTATAAATTAACAAAGAAAAATATTCCATTCTAGTCAATAATTCCATAGAGGTAGACTGATAGCTTCCTAGAGATTGTGTCTAATTTCCAATTTGTGGACACACTATATGATTAGAATTGAAATGATATGCATAAGAGTAAAAGGGGAGAGGTGTATTGACAATGGAAAACCTGGCACCAGTGATGGCTGTTTATTCCTTTACCATGGATCTCATTTGGATATTCATCTCAAGTAAATGTCAATTTAGTCATCCAGGCAAAGCTTTATTAAAACATGTAAAATGCAACTTTGAAAAAATATTGAGTACTTATTGAATCCACATTAGATAAAACTATACCTAGTCAACATATATTAAGTACTTACTAAGTATTTTCATTTTTTTTTTTAAAATAGTTCCTTGGTAATAGTTGAAAGCTCATGTCCCAGATTAAAAAAAAAACCACACACACAAAAAAAACAATGGGTGGACTATTAAGCAATCAGCAAATAAATTTTATTGATAGAGGAAGTTGATCAACCTGATTTGGTATTTTAAAAATGATTATCTAATGTCTTCAATTCAGCTTAAGTAGATGAAGACAAGTAACTCCCTAGATGTTTCTGTTAATGTTTACATATTAAGGATAATTCTAGAGGCTTCTTTTCAGTGTTGGAAAAAGAACATCTTGTTTATTTTAAATTCCTGCATATCATTCTTCCATTGGTCACTCAAAGGGGAAAAGTATACTAAATATTCATTCATATTTGGAATTCTTTAAATTGTAGAACCAATCAGCAATAGTTTATTAAAAGAAATGAAAACAGTTATATGAATGCCACATCGTCTCGGGCAATAGATCAAATTTGAAAAGTTTGAGTCTGTTGTGGCATTGACATTTCTAAAGCAGTCACCATGAAATATCTCAAAATGCAGGTTTTAGCAAATACCACAAAATACATATTCATATTCTAGTTTTCTAACTGTTCCCTATTGTTAAAAGCATTTGTCCTGTCTTTGGATTTTGGAAAGAGAAAAACTAGAAAGAAAGCATATATTTTTTTAGGCATATATTTTTTTAGGCATATATTTTAGGTGTACGTGGATTTTTTTTTTTAAAGGTATGTTCTCCTCCTTCTTGTATGAGTATTTCTCTCTTCTGATTGGACGTAATATTATCATTTTAAGAGCACAATTGTGACCTTTATCATGAACTGAAAGTGTCACTTTGTGGGCTGTTCCTGTGAAAAATAAAAAAAGATTCTCACTAAATCTTTTTATAGGATGTACTCATAATCTTTCCCTTACTTGGGAGATAGTCCTTAATTATTGGGGTGGAGCCTTGTCAAATGTTATCATAAAAACATGGTAAATCAAATATAGCTAATGAATTAAAATCTCTACTTGTTCAATACCTTGTTTTTTCCTTTTAAAAAATGTCCTTCTTCTTTTCTCTTCACCTGTCTCCCTTCACACTTCCCATTCCAGTTCTACAAATCTGCAACAACCCGAACTTTAGTCTTCAATAGTCATGGCTCCAGGAATCTCTCATAATCATTTTCCTGCACACTTAAATTGAATATAAATAATGTCATTACATCTTCTGAGCATGTGGCTACTTATATTTTCTTTCTATTAATTGGGGAGGGGGATATTGAAATCAGAAGCTGTTAGAGAGATTTGACCTTTTCATAAAAATATAAAATTCAGGTATTTATATTGATAATTGTGACAGGGTCACGACGATCCATGTAATTTGTCTTTTTTCTGGTAAGAACAGAGAACACTTGTTGTGGATAGAATATAACTAAATCCCACTAGACAAAGTTGAGTATATTCCTAACCTCAACATATGACACTAGAAATGTCTGCGTTAATGATAGAATTATTTTAATATAAGTTTTAAAGTACTGATTAAGACTGGGATTAAATAAATCTATATTCGATTAATGTCAGGAAATATTCATTCACTTTTTGGGCTGAATTGAAACATAGACAACCATTTTTCATTCACATGAACTATCTACATATACTTTGAATACAATCTAGTTCACTTAAATTCATATAATCTTAAAGAGAACAAATTGATATCAAATTCATCTTTGAACTTAGTCTGGATACCATTCATTAATACAACTAAGTATTTAAGGGACTATTCTGTACCTAACACTGTTCTAGAATTTAAAGGTCTAACAGTGAGTAAAGTGCCTGTAGGACATATGTGTGTATGTGTGTGTGTGTCTGTGTGTGTGTGCGTGTACGTGTGTGAGAGTGGAAGAGAGACCCCCTGTCAATGAAGCCTACATTCTAGAGGGAAGAAAACATTATACAAAGGGCTACAGAGATAAATATGAAAATATAAAACTATGATAGTGTAAGTGCTTTAAAGGAAAAGAAAGTGTTATGAGATTATTGCCTAATTAAGGAGGTCAGGAGTGACTCCGCAGAGGAAGTCAGGACTGAACTGAGATTTAAATGAACAGTAACATTTCTTGCATGAAGGATGGCAGAGATGAGGAAGGAAAGGGGATGAATACTCTACTGAGCAAAGACCCAGCACTGGGAATGAGGAAAGGTGAGACATGAAAAGCAGACAGGGTCCAGAGTATAGATGTTAGCCTTTGCACTCAATTCAACAGGAAGCCATTGATGCTTTAATCAGGGGATGTGGGGTAGGACACAGTGGTGAATACAGCCAGAACTCGCATTTTGTAAAGAACATTCTGGCTGTGGTATGGAAAACCACACTGACTGCAAATGGGTACCTTTGACAGGAGTTCGCTACAGTAGTTCAAAAAAGAAGGGGTGAGAGTTTGGATTGGGATGATGGTGGGGGGAAAGAAGAAAACAGAAAGGAGTCAATAAATATCTGTTTATTATAGAATAATAATGAACTAAGTGTATTAGTTTATTATAAGTAATAATCTTATTATTTAAAGCTACAGAATAGTATTTGATTTTTATGTTATATTCATTATATATTATTACATACTACATTGTAATATTTATATTGTTATATGTTATTTAATTTAATATTTCCATACATTAATTAACATGCCAATTTATATTACAAGATTTGGGGAAGTTTGATATGGAAGTGGAGACCGCCAGGAGAAGGCATTATACAAAATGTCCCCGGTGACTGTGCATCTGTGCCATGATGCTCTTCAATAGGGAAAGAGAGAGAGGGTCTGAGCAAGAAGGCCAGGATATATTTGGTTTTGACCTGTAGCCTTTGAAATATCTCAGTGAAAATAACCAGAGAGCATTTTTACTGGGATTCAAGGCCTTCAGCTCAGAGGAGAGATCTAGACCACAGATATACAACTGTACAGCTTTTGTGTGCAATCGATACGAAAGCCACAGCAAACGGACGGGGTTGCCTACAGAAAGTACAGAGGGAGAAGAAGAAGGGGACACAACCTGCCCAGGAAACTGTAATATTGCAATTATGAAGGAAGATTGAAAGTCAGAAAAACAAACCAATGGTCAGGCAGGTAGGAGGAAAAGAAGGGAGTATAAGGTTCAAAAAGTTAAGGAAAGAGAATGTTTCAAGGTGGAGAAAAAGGAAACTAAAACATAATAAATAGTTCTCTATGTATCCTGAGCCAAAATTGAATTGACATCTTTACAGGCTCTGTTAGTACTAGTAGAAGATGCTAAAAGAAAATCTAATGACACCATCTAACTTGAGACAGATAAACAGAAACAGGTATGCCATGTGTGGAATCCAATGAGTGATGCTTGTTCAGTGATTATGTTACTAGGTCACAAATTAGAACCCTAGATTTTTTCAGTCAGAGCACTCAATGTAGTTTGTGACTCTAAACTTTCTCTCTCTCTCTCTGTCTCTCTCTCTCTCCACCCCCCGCTCATATATATATATATATATATATATATATATATATATATATATATATATATATATTTCTTAGTTTAATTGCAAAGACAACATGTAGTTTCTAACCATTGTGTCCCCAGCATCTAATGTAGTGCCTAAAAACACTCCAAAGACATTCAATATCTGCTGATGAACAAATGAATGACTCTCAAATATGCAATAAAAAAAGGAAAGCTCTGAGTTATGAAAGAAAAGACTTAGGTCTTGCATTGCTCTGGGTCATGTGGCATAAAAAATATCTAGGAATCCCTCTTTTTTTTAAATTTATTGGGGTGACAATTGTTAGTAAAATTACATAGATTTCAGGTGTACAATTCTGTATTAGATCATCTATAAATCCTATTGTGTGTTCACCACCCAGAGTCAGTTCTTCCATCACCATATATTTGATCCCCCTTACCCTCACCTCCCACCCCCCACCCCCCTTACCCTCTGGTAAGGAATCCCTCTTTTTTAATGTACAAAAGCATATGCCTTGACAGCAATTCTGCCAAGATAGTTTCTGTCCTAAATTTCCCTGAATCTGTTTACCTAGTTCTGCTGAAAACATTGGAGCAGATCTCCCTGAAAACAATTAGCCTTTTCTAAAAACCTATTGCCATCCAGATTAACTTTAAACTGTGCCAATGATATTTGAAGAAGGCAAACATTTTCCAGACGTTGTATCCTAGCTCACATCCTCTAGCAGCACACCTGTTTGCCATTGCTGTAGCATCCAGCGATCTCAGGTGAGCCCGATAGTGTCTGGTCGCAGCTGCATCCTGTTTTTCTTGTTTTCTGCCCGGGGCTTCTCTGCAACCTCTGAGTAAAAGGCTGGGCATGCGCGCATCTGGAAGGGTAGGAAATTCACCTCCTCAAGGGACCTTTGACCAATAGGGAATGAGAGCCATGAAGAAATACAAGCATACCTCATTTTAATACACTTTGCTCTATTACGCTTCACAGGTGTTGCATTTTTTACAAACTGAAGGCAAGATCCTCCACCAGCAAAAAAGATTACCACTGGCTTTATTGCAGTGGTCTGGAACAAAACCTGCAATATCTCTGATATATGCCTGTACTCCCCTCTACACTGGTCTCCGGTAGACGATTCTAAGGTGAGTTCTACATGATTTCTCTTTGGGTCCCCAAAAATACAGCCCCGATTTCCACAGCGGTAGTCAATTCAATGATACTTTCTCTATTCATTTCCTGTTTTGCTTTCTCCAGCACCCTACCCTAGTTGTTCCTTGGGGGAATTTACAAAAATGAAGTGTCTGACCACAAACCTTTTTCAGAAGGCTGATTTTGGGAGAACCCAAGTTAAGAAAGATTTCTATTAAATCTGTATTGGTACATGGAGTTCACATTACCAATTAGAATGTTTCTGAAATGTTGAGTGTAATTTTAATTATTTTAAAGCAATATTTTTTATGGATTTATATTTTAATTTTAGAGGTGCTATATTGTTATTTTGTTATGAAATTTTAATTGGCATTAACTTCTAACTCTTTTAGTATCTTACCTGGGATATCCTCCAGATTTTATTCGAAGCAAATAATCATCTGTAAATAAGCATTTAAATGTATTAGCATTGGAGTTATTTAAAGAAATAATTTATTAAGAAATAATTTCTTTGCTGGTCACAGCACAATTCCCTACTTGGTAGCATGTGTATTTTCATAAATTTTATCTTGGACTATAGTTTTATTTTGGCAGGTTTGTATAAATTTTAATCTTTATTGCTAGTGCCCTTTATTGGACTTGGTAATTTTTTTCTTATTTTTATAATAATGATAATGCTTTTTTCTGATCCAAAAATATGTTAAAGTGAATAGTATATACATGTAGATGTTTCTCTTTTTATTGGGAAGAAAATAAAGTATTTTTCTTCAGCTGTTCCCTCAACCCATTAATCACAATACAATAATGGTATTAATTATGCTTAAACGTAGTTTGCTTTTATAATTTGTGAACCTCCAATAACTCAAGACTTTCAAATTATTTGTCTTCCATGTAGACATTTTGATTACTAAAACATTCCTAAAGCTAGAAGAAGGAATAATAACATAGGATTAAAACTATGAATCACCTTTTGATTAAACACTCTGTAGTCTTTGTTGCTAAATCTTCACTTGGAGAATAATTATAAGTCTCATTTGAACTTGTAGATTTTAATTCTATATTGATCACTATTAGCTGGTACAAGCAATACACATTCACTCAGATCATAGTTTGAATTTAAACTGGATATTTACGCTTGGTTATAACAACAGTGGTCTCTAATTGTACCACTCCATAGATAAGACTGAGGAAACAGTATGCTGCATAAATGGACAGTGACATTTGGTAACAATCTCCTATCAATGTTGAATTTGATGCATCCCTTGAGGTCATATGTTCACTCAACTCCATCTCTATTGGAGTAGCAGTCTTCTAATAAAGCCTTATAATGGGAATAATAGGAATAATAGATGCATATGTATAAAGATGTGTATATTTTAAAGTATTTCATATACATCACCTCATTTAATTGACAAATTATCTTTTGATACAGGTGAAGGAGGTATACTTATTTCCATTTAGGCTCAGAGAAATGGTGTTACATATGACTAAATTGAAAGAACTAATACATGGGAAATTGGGAACGAGGTATTGTGGTTGCTGATCCAGTGAGCTCCCTGGTATATGCCTATGCCCCGCTTTATACCTTCACTAGGCTATTGTCTTCTCAGCTATGGCTCATCCTGTCTCCTGCTCTCATATTCTTCCATCCTCTACCTTTCTCACCAAATGGTGAGACACATACCAGGAGCTATGTTGGACAAGCTTTATCCTTTGCCTTCTCACTCAACTTCAACTTCACGTGTGATTTTTCTGTGATGATTAATTTTATGTATCCACTTGGTGAGATTATCATACCCAGTTATTCAGTTAAACCCAAAACTAGATATTGCAGCACTGTGGTTAACATCTATAATCAGTTGACTTTAAAGCAGATTACCCTTGATGATGTGGATAGGTCTTACGAACAAAAACTGAAGTTCCTTAAAATACGTTTCTTGATACAGTTTTATGTTTTAAGATTTTTATCAAAATATAGCTCGAATACAATTTTATATTAGTTTCAGGTGTACACCATAGTTATTCAACATTTATATAAGAAGTGATCACCATGTAAGTCCAGCGACCATCTGATATGGTACTATGCTATCACAGTATTATTGACTATATTTCCTATGCTGTATATTACATCCCCATGACTTATTTGTTTTATACCTGAAAGTTTGAATGCTTTACTTCCCTTGACCTCCCCCCTTTTAATTTGTTCAATTACAGTTGGCATTCAATATTATTTTACATTAATTCCAGGTGTATAGCACAGTGGTTAGACATATATGTAATTTAAGAAGTGATTCCCTTGACTAGTACCTCCTGACACTATACATAGTTATTACAATATTATTGACTATATTCCCTGTGCTTTACATCCCCATGACTATTTTGTAACTACTAATTTGCTCTTAATTTCTTCATCTTTTTTACATTGTCCCCCAAATCCTCTCCCTTCTATCACCCCGCTAAATCTACCCATCTGACACCATACCTAGTTAATACAATATTATTGACTGTATTCCTTATGCTATACCCTACATCCCCATAATGACTGTGTAACACCAATTTGTACTACTTAATCCCTTCCCTTTTTTTCACCTACACTCCCAAATACTCTCCTATCTGCCAACCATCAAAATGTTTTCTGTATCTATGACTTTGTTTCTGTTTTGTTTGTTTGTTTATTTTGTTCTTTAGATTCCACATATAAGTGGAATCATATTGCATCTGTCTTTCCCTATCTGACGTACTCCACTCAGCACAATAGCTTCCAGGTCTATCCGTGAGCTACAGATGGCAAGAACCCATTCCCTTCCCTGACTGAGCAATATTCCATTGTATATATGTACCACCTCCTCTTTATCCATTCATCCATCAGTGGACTCCCAGGCTGACTCCACATATTGGCTGTTGTAACAGTGATGCAATGAACATGGATGCACACATCTCCCTGAAATAGCATTTTGGGTTTCTTTGGATAATTACCCAGAAAGTGGGATTACTGGACACTTCTTTGTCTCTGGTTATAGCCTTTGTTTTAAAGTCTATTTTGCCTGGTATAAATATTTCTACTCCAGATTTTTTTTTTCCATTTCCATTTTCATGAAATATCTTTATCCATCTCATTAGTTTTGGTCTGTTTCTTCAGTATGTTTCTTTTGATCTGAAGTGAGTCTGTTGTAGGCAACATATGTAAGAGTCGTGTTATTTATTTATTTTTTATCCATTTAGCCACCTTATCTTTTTATTGGTGCATTTACCTATTTACATTGAATGTAGTTATTGGTTGATAGATATGTAGTTATTACTATTTTGATTTTCCTTTTTTTTTGGTTTGAAAGAGGTCCGTTTATCATTCCTTGTAATACTGGTTTCATGGTGAGGAACTCCTTTAGCTTTTGCTCGTCTGGGAAGTTCTTTATCTGTCCTTCGATTCTAAATGACAGCTTTGGCAGGTAAAATAATCTTGGTTGTACATCCTAGCTTTTCATCACTTTGAATATTCCGTGCCAATCTCTTTTGGCCTGCAGAGTTTCTGTTGAGAAATCAGTTGACAGACTTATGGGCGCTCCTTTTTGGGTAACTGATTTTCCTTTGCTGCTTTTTAAGATTCCTTCTTTGTCTTTAACCTTTGGTATTTTAATTATGTTGTGTCTTGGTGTGGACCTATTTGGGTTCATCTTGTTTGGGACTCTCTGCACTTCCTGGGCTGTATGTCTATTTCCTTCTCCAGGTTAGGGAAGTTTTCCATCATTATCATTATTCCTTCAAATAGGTTTTCAATTAATTGCTCTTTTTCTTCTTCTGGTACCCCTGTAATGTGAATATTGGTACACTTGATATTGTCCTAGAGGCCTGTTAAAGTATCCTCACTTTTTTTTTTTAACTCTTTTTTCTTTTTCTAATCTTATTGGGAGTTTTCTGCTACTTATCTTCTAAATCACTGATTTGATCCTCTACTTCATGTAATCTACTGTTGTTTCCCTTTAAATGTATTCTTTCAATTATCATATTCTTTATTTCTGACTGGTCCTTTTTTGTGTGTTTTCTAGATCCATTTTTATGTTTCTTATCTCTTTGTTGAAGTTCTCCCTGAGTTCATTGAGCATCATTACAACTGGTGTTTTGAACTGTACATCTGGTAGATTGCTTTCCTCCATTTTGTTTAGTTCTTATTCTGGAGACTTGTTTTGTTTCATTTGGAAAATTTTTCTTTGTCCTCCCATTTTGCCTGCCTCCCTGTGTTTGTTTCTATGTATTAGGTAGAGCTGCTATGCCTCCTGGTCTTGGTAGAGTGGCCTTATGTAGTAGGTGTCCTGTGGGGCCCAGTGGGGTCATCTCTTTAGTCACCTGAGCCGGGTCCTCCAGGTATGTTCCTTGCATGGATTGTGTGCCCTGCTGTTGTATTTGAACCTTGGTTGTTCTTTGCACATCAGTGAGAGGGATTGAACCTTGGGCTGATTAGTTTTGAGGCCTGGCTATGACTACATTAGAAGAGCTGTTGTGCAGGGGCTGTCTCTATGGAGCAGGACTCACTTTAGCAGGTCTCTGGTGTAGCTCCAGTCTGCTTTTTCGGTGTGCTGTACTTGGAGGTGGCTGAGTGATGCTCTTGTGTGGTCCAAAGCTGGCTACTGGGCTTGCAGCATCACGGCCTCCTGGGAGGGGGCTGCTGCAGACAAAATTCAGCTGCAGCCTATGTCCTGCCCGGGGCTACCTGGCATGAGCCACAAAGCAATCTGCCACCACCTGAACTGAGCTGCTGTCCCAGTGCTGGCATTCAGAGCAAGTGAGTCCGTCAGCTAGTAAGTCCCTTCTTGAACCCTTTAAGAGGACCACCTGGGACTCTAGCCTTCCTCCTCTCACTCAGCCATGACCTCTGCTGGTTTTCACAGCAAGAAGTTATGGGGACTTCTCTCCTTGGCACTGGAGTCCTGATTTGGGGAGCATAGTGTGGGGCTGGGGCCCCTCATTCTTCTGTGGGATCCTCTGCAGCCCAGATATCCCTCCTGATTTTTAATGATTACGTGTGGGTATGGGACCCACCCATTCAGTATCTCTGCCCCTCCTGTCAGTCTCAAGATGGCTTCTGCTCCATGTCCTTAGTTGTAGAACTTTGATTCAGCTAGACTTCTGGTGATTCTCAATGATGGTTATTCTGTAGTGTTGTTGTAATTTTGATGTGGTCATGAGACGATGCAAGCACAGCATTTACCTTCTCCATCATCTTGACTTTAAGTGTTTTGGTATAGTTTTACATATCTATCTTCTATTGTTTCCATTTCTCTGGAGAATCACGACTGTTATACTTGCCTTATATTTTTCCTAGAATGTCAGTATTGTAAAATTTTGCTCCATCAATATTATTCTTTTCCTTCAAAAAGTCTCTATACATCTACTCTCACTCATTTCCATAGTCTCCCCTCCTTGTCAAAATTTAACATTTTATTTGTGCTTTTGATTCCGTACTTATATTCATTGTATGACCTGTTTCACCAATCTTTTTCTCTTGCAACACCAGTCTTGACACTTCTCAATCAGTGAACATAATCCTAATGTATAGGACACAATAATTCCCTTCAGCCAGTTCCCTTCAATCTTCCTATCAGTAAAATGAGGGGCACTTCAAATCATATTCCAGATATCTTTTTGTTAACTACATATGAACACTGAGTACTAAATAATATATTTTATTATTGGTTTCAGTCATGTTTTTCAACCTATTTATAGTTTTGCAACAGAAAGTTAAGGAGTAGGGAATCAAGTAAGAACTCAGTCACAAATACTGACTCATAATTTGGTGTTGGATATTTGGATACTAGTATGGCTTTTGCATACTAGTAATTCATAGGTTGCTAGGCATTTTTGGTTGCCTACTAGAATTCATCTGGATGTTCTGCATTTAAATCAAATTAAACCTAGTCAAAATTTAACTCCCCTTCCCTGAACTCCCTTTCTCTTTTTTTGTATTTGTTATTTGGTTGTTGACTGTGTCATTCACTGTTGTCAGTGACACTCTACCCTACATTTTCCTTCATTTTGTGTCTTCAATTTGACCCCAATCTTGCCAATTCCTTCTCCATAATTAAATGCACCATACGATGTTCATCTTTTATGCTTTTTCACAGTGATTCATTCATTTAGGAAGTATTTATTGAATGTATAATCTGTGTCCTGCATGGTTGTGCATGCCCAGTATACATCAGGGAATAAAGCAAAGAAGTGTTGTACCTTTGTGGAACTAGCATTCCAGAAGAGTGAGACAGATAATTAACAACAAATATAATTAATAAGTAAATTGTATATGTTAGAAGTTGATATTTTTCCCTCAAGGGGGAATAAAATAGAATAGGGAAAGTCTCCTGGGAATTGGCTAACTCAATATTTATTTAATAAATATTTATTACATGAGTGATTGAATAGTGCTTTAAATGCTGGTATGTCTTGTATTCATTGTCTTGAAGGAAGAAATGAGTTATACTCAAATAAGTACTTAGTTCATTTGTTTATTTATTTGGTTGGATGAACATTTGTTTTGTTGTTTATTTGCTTCTTTGTCTTTAGTAGAATGAAGGGGGTGAAGGCTTAGAAGATCTCAGAAGATACTGACAGTTTAAAATACCAAGTGACTTGTTTAAAAAAGAAAAGATAATGTGTTCCTCTAATTTTCCCTCCCTCCTTTTCTTCCTTCTTTCTTTCCTTTAATTTGGCAACAACTGTATAATTCCTACTATGATTCAGGAAATGTGCCTGGTGCTGGAAATACAAGGCTTACCAATAAAGAGCCACTGAATTTAAAAATCTCATAGGTGCTGAGGCACGCATGTACAGAGGTCAAGAGGAGGTACCCTGGTGGGTGAGAACCAGGGTTCTGGCTGCATTCTAGATTACTGTCTCTAGGCCTTAGTCTTCTTTTCTGAAAAATAGACATAATAACAGGACCTACTCAGAGGGTTGTGTTAAGAGTAAATGACTTATTATTTGTACCCTGCATAGAAAAGTCCTTGGCATAAATAATTACTTAGTAATTATTTCACTTATCATTTTTATTATAAGTATAATATGCTATAATAATTTCAATGCCTGGAGATTATGGAAGTCTGTGCATGGTAGCACTAAAAGTGGAGGGATGGTTCTTTGTTGTCTGTAAATTAAGAAGTGAAATAAGATTCTCATTGTTGGGAGGGGGATCAAGTTAGTTATGAAGCTCAAAGAGACAGTGAGTTTCGGAATAGCCGTCAGTGAAAAATGAAAGCAAGACACGTAGAAGAGCAATGACTATGTTTGAAATTTCCAGACAAAACCTATTGGAGAACAGAGATCTTGTAGAACTATATGGAAAATATACCTGGCAAGGAAAGAGGCTGTGTCTGTAAAGTCATGAAAGAAATAGTGGTGTTTTTACTTCAGTGGTTAATCTAGATCATTATTATTAGTGGATTATTTATTGCTAGAAATCACTTGTTAGCACTTTAAATTATAATCGTAACTTTAAAATGCTAGTTGTTTGAGAATTGAGAAACATGGAATTTGTAATTTAAAAATTACAACATTTTTGTGGGTTTTAGGAGATTTTTATGTTGATTCTATAAACTGTTGTTTTTTCTTACCTGTGAAATGGACTTGAAACTATTAAATCAGGTATTTTCTCATTTTAATCTTGTTTCTAGTTAAATTTTCAAGCTATAGAATTTCATGTTATATTTTCTTCTTGGCAGATTTTCTCAGGGGACATACTTGAGTTCATGAAAACTTATGTGGTGTAGTTATTAACACTAACTTCAATAAATTAGATAATACATTGCATTAGTGCATTTCATTTGTTAATGTAGGATGGGAAAATAATCATTTTTTCCTAAAAATAAAACTAATAGTGATTTACTTCCTGACATAAACTAGTACACACACACACACACACACACACACACACAAACACACACACGCACACACACGTCCATGAAAGTGTGTATTTGTCTTCAAAGAGGAAAAAAAAAAAATTAGAAAAGAGGGCAAACTTGCAAGGATTTTAAATCAATATTTGTATGACACCTTTTTATCTACTGCTTGGAAGAAATAAAAACACATTAAACTTTTTAATAAAAGTAAGTTAGAGTAACTGAGAACATTTTCAATCACATAATAAAGATTTGTTTCAGACATAAACAATGACTTTCTGTGAGTTCTGCCCTGACATCTAAAGAATTCGGAATGACATTTGCTATCCAACAGGGTTTTTCCTTCTGAAAACACAGCCCACTAAGAATCCCCAAACTACTCCGCCTCTTTGGTTCCTGTGTAAAGCAATAGGCAAGCATGAGAAACTGAAACTGGCTGGCTGAGGCTTGTTAAAGAAGCCTGCACAATGGGGAGACTTAAGTAGAATTTTCCTAGAAGCTTATAGCTGCAAAACCAGGCCTTCAGATATTGTCCCTTTTCTAGCTAGGAACCATGAGTGGCAGGGGTGAAATAAAGAGAAAAGACCATGGGAGGTGATCCCAGACCCTATCCCCAAAGTCTACATGATCAACACGCATTCATTCATTACTTATTCATTCATTCATTCATTCATTCAACATACAATTGCATGGCAGGCATTGTTTTCGGTGCTAAGATAAAATAATAAATTAAAACAAGTCCTTGCCCCCAATCTAGTTTAGGAGACAGATAAGAAACAAATAAATACATGAGAAGTCAGGTATCGACATGTAGTATGAAGAGAACTAAAATGGAAGAAGAGGGAGTACTGGGGTGAGTTTAGACTTGCCAGATAAAATATGGGACACTCAGTGAAATTGGAATTTCAGATAAACACAGATTTCATTTTTTTGAGTTAAGTATGTTTCATGAAATATTTAAGAATAATTTTTTAGTATTAGTATGTCCTCTGATATTTTGGGCATATTTATACTGAACAATGAAATATTTGTTGTTTGTCTGAAATTCAAATGTAACCAGGTGTCCCTCACTGTCTCCCCCCCTCAAAAAAAAAATAAAAATCTGGCAATCCTGTTTGAGTCAGAAGGGGAAGAGGAATTCTGTTTGTATATTAAGTAGTCAAGGAAGGCTTCTGATGATTTGACAAAAAAAGCAGAGACCTAAGAAGAATGCGAGTGAACCATACCAATATATGGAGGAGGAGTGTCCACGAAAGATAATAATAATGTGAGTGGAAAGACCCTGAGCTCGACGTGTTCCTGGGAGGCCAGCTTAGATGGTGGGGAATGAGAAATAAAGTGGGAGAATGCAAGGGGATGAGCTCAGAGAGTTGGATGGGGAGCCAGATCCTGTAGGTTTTTATAGGATAACATAAGAACTTTGGCATTCACTCCAAAAGGGATGAGAAGTCACTGGAAAACTTAGGTCAGGGAATGCCATGATCTACTTTGGATTTTAAAAGGATATGCCTACTAAATGGGGACTAAGAGGAAGGGTGGAAGCAGGAAAATCAGTTAGGAGTCAGTCTCAAAATTCCAAAAAAGAAATGACTGTGGTTTTGTGCAAGTGTGGTAGAAATGGAGGTAGTGAAAAGTGGACATTTTCTGCATAGATCTTGAAGGTAGAGCCCATATGATGTGTTGACAAAGTAAATGTTATGAGATTGTGGGAGAGAAGGCAAGGATAATGGAGGTTTTTGGCCTGAGCAATTGGAAGAGTAGAGTTGACATGGACTGAGGCGAAGGGTGCAGAAGGCACAGGTTTTAGAGGACACTCTAGAGCAGTGGTGTCCAAACTGTGACCCGCGGGTCAACTGCGGCCCGCAATCCATTTTTAATTGGCCCGCAACAAATTCCAAAAATATATTTAGTTTACTTAAATAAACCAGGTGAGGCAATACGTACTTCACCTCGAGTGAGTGGCCCGGCTGTTTGTGTATTTTACCGCATATGGCCCTTGGTAAAAAACATTGAAAAAAGTTTGAACACCCCTGTTCTAGAGCATATTTTTAAGGAGTTAGGTTTGTAGTGGCTTAGTTATTCATATGGAGATGCCTGGAAGGCAATAGTGTCTGTACATCTGGTGTTTAGGGGAGAGGTCAGGAATGTGGACATGTTTGTGAGTTGTCAACACATGGATGTTATGTAAAGTCACAGGACTAGATGAAATTACCTAGAGAAGAGAGAGGATCCAAGGATTGACTTCTGGGCACTACTACAGGTAGGATAATAAATAAAACAAAACAACTGACAAGAAGCATTTAGAGGCAAAGGAAGAGCATTTAGAGACATAAAAGGAAAACTGAGGGAGAATAATAGTATTAAAGAAAGCAAGGGAACAATATTGTGTTAAGGAAGAAAGATAATCAGTTATGTTAAATGCTATTAATATTTTTAATAATAACAATAACTCCAAGGTCTTTTAACTGTTAGTTTCACTGAAAAGAATACAATATAAAGCACATGATACCTCTGATGGGTCTTCTGATTCCTTATATCTTCCTTTAGCTCCGTGTTTCTAGGTTGAAAGTGTTTTGGTAAACAATTCAGCAACACACGACAAGTATGAGCCAATATTTGACAATTCCTGGCTCTTAATTCACTATACTTATATTTGTTTCACCTTCAATTAACTTTTACCTCATCTTAGACTCTCTAGGTCTCCTGTTAATATATCTACTCGTTATCTGAATCTCTATTTTGAAACTACCTATCTTTTATTAGCTTTTTCTGTGCTCACCACAGAGACCTTTAGAGTCTTAAATAAATATATGAATGCGGGGACAGGCTAAAGTGTGACTTCCCTGACCATGCCTTCATTTATTATAGCTAATAATACACCTTGGTCTAAAGCACATCTGAGCCATTTATTTTCTTTAAATAATAACCTTATCTATTCTATGATTCACTCCCTTAGTGCTGTGATAACTAATCTGAAAAACAAGTCTCAATCAAGCTGTTGAACAACTAATAGCATAATAGCCTACATTTCAAAATATTACATTTTAAAGAAATCTTTATAGCACATGGTAGCTACTGGAAAAATAAATTGTTCAATTATTTCTCTATGAGAAGTTAGGTATGGGAACAAAGTTGATAGGGAGATAGTTTGGGGTAGGGCTCTGAAAAGTCATCCTCAAATCATTGAAAGTGGAACATTGCCCATTTTCCAACATGGTGGTTCACTTTTTAAATATGGGAGAATTACCTCATTCTTTTGTTCAAGTCAAGGTAAATTCAGAATTTGCAAAATATTTTGGGATTATTTTTAATCAGCAAATTTCTGCTTTATTTAAAAAGAAACTAAAAATATTTTCTCTACACTAGAAATATACTCTCTGTAGTTCCCAATAATTTTGTTTCTTAGAGTATCATGCTAACGAGAACACACTTATTTAATAAAAAGAAAAATTACAGTTAAAAGTCAAGTTTTTTCAGAGTTGTAGTCCTAAACAAAGAAAGATTAGAGCAGGATTGTCAAACATTTGATGTGGAGTCTAGATCTGACCAGAGAAATGTTTACTAGAACCATCAGGCCGCCAGGAAATTCTGTTCTGGCTCTACAGTCTGTGTCCTGTAGTGTGGGGGACTGCCTCTGCTCACAAGTTCCTCGCTTACTAGTGGAGTCAGGCAGTAGGACTGTGCAAGCTGTAAAAATATTACCTTTATTGAACCTGAAGACCTTTAGTGTTTGTGATCTATTTAAATAAAATCTGATGTTAAGTTGCTTATCTCTTTCTTTCCAAATGCTCAGAACCTCACAAGTCAGTCTTCAAAAATGGGTTATAAATTTGGCCAGATTTCCAGAACATCTACCCCTGGTGTTCGCCAAAAAAATCAAAAGAGCAGCCTTTCTTGTGGTACTCAGGCTCTGCTGATTTCAGGCCCAGTTAAATACCAGGCACTTTCTTCTTCCCTTTTGGGTGGGAAAGTAGGGCATGAGAAAAGTAGGAGAGAGACAAAATATTGAGACATCTAAAAATTAATGTTTTCATATTTTTGGATCCTTGATTGAAAGTAACTTAAACTAATGAGTTTGAATATTTTTTGTTTGAAGTAAGAAGAGCAGAAAAAAAAAAAAAAAAATTGAGGTGATCTCTGTGCCAAGACCAAAGTAATTTTGTGTCCTAGCAGTTTAAGTTGTGGGTTACTTTTCCACAACTATGCTTCCACTGCTATTAGTCTGCTCAGAGTTCTACCCTGACTAGTGCCCACATAATCTAATAATGAGCAGATGCTCCTGCTGTGGATGCAGCACTAAGATGATGATTTTGGAGATTTAACTCTTTCATGATCCCAGGAGACAATGGAAGGGAAAAAAAATGAAGAGTAAACCAACTACTAAAATAATTAATACAGCTGGCAAGGTTATGTACAAAAAGGGACCTCAATCAACAATAATAATAAAAAAAAATCAAGAAAGACTCATAATTTAGAAAGCTTTCTCTTTTGTTTTCTTCAATGTTTCAGGGTCCTGGTATTTATATTGAAACTATCTGGGTTTTGTTAGAGACCATGAACTAAATAGACTCAATACATAGTTGTTCAGAGGTAAGGTATTTCCATGGTGTGTATAGTTGAATGATATGTGTTCAATGTGTAGCAGGAAATGTCACCTGGCTAAATGATGGCCCCAGGAGCAAGTTTTTGGTGTCAGATTTTAAGGAAGCAAAAATATATGAAAAACGCTATGTATGAGGTGTGATTAAGAAAAAAGGAGAAGTTTTAAATAAAATTTATTGCAGTAAAAGACACATTGCCATTAATCCTTCTCAAAATACTCCCCCTTGCTTCAAACACACTAATCCCATAGTTCTTGCCACTTTCTGCAGCAGTTCTGGAAGTCCTCTTTTGTGAGTGTCCTTAATTGCACTGTCATGGCTGCCTGGATGTCCTGAATGAATTCAAAACATTTACCTTTCATGGTCATTTTGACTTTGGGGAAGAGCCAGAAGTCACACGGTGCCAGATCTGGTGAATAAGGTATATGAGGAGACACACCGTAATGTTTTTATTTGAGAGAACTTGCCATATACCAGAAGTGATGTGTGACACAGAGCCTTTCTGTTGTGATCGCAAAATATGGTGAATGCTGCTGCCCAGTGCCATCCAACAGAAAGGCAGGGGTTCTCAGTACAGGAATCAGTGTGATGAACCTTAGTAACAGTGTGTGACAAATTTCAACTTGTTTGGTGCAGTAAATCGGGTGTGAGCTACGGTTGAGAGAAGGTGTGTTTGAAAGTGTGATGTATATACATTTTTTTTTTTCTGGCACTTACTGAGATCTGCCACCACTAGCTATGCCTGCTCTATTGTTTCATTTTTTTCACAAACACTCCTGTTGCCTCTTTCTGCAAGGATTACTGGTTTTATCACTCTCAGCTGTCTTAATCAGCATTTACACAATTTGAAATGTGTCTCCTAATTTCCTTGGAAATGGAGTTGCTAGGTTTTGTTGTTGTCATTTTCATCCTGCTGTAGTTTCTAAGAGAGGAGGGAAGTTTCAGATTTAAAATCTTGCCATGTTATTAGCAGATTTAGAATTGAATTATTTTTAATATTCTTATATATTTCTAAAAAAAAATAGTCACCTTTAGAGGTGAATGCCAGTCTGAGAAGAGGTAAAATAGAACATTTTGAAATACTCAATTTGCTATTACCTGAATTTGTACGGACCCAATTTATTAAGATAATTTGGGTATTACATATTTTAATAACAAAGAATATCTTGAATGAAGCACCACATGCTTCATTTCAGTAATGAGTTCAGTGCAGTGTGAGTCAGAGATAAGATGAAGAAGAAAACGGAAGAGGAGATAGTATAAGAGGAGGAAGACAATATCTAACAGTTTGTTGATAATATGACTCAAAATGGATTGAAGTCAAAGCAACTAAATTGAGAAGGCTAAGTCCAAATGGACTTCTCCATAAGTATGAAATTAATATTGGGATAAAAAAAGCATTGTATTTTACAGTAAAAGAACCATGTGCATATTACAAAATCCAATATAAAAGTTAAGTCTCAAGTTAAAATAAGAGATTCTTTCTAGAATTTTCTTCAACCTGATCTTCTCTATCTGGCCCTGATCATTCAGTTCTCAATTTAAATGTAACCTGCTGAGGAAGGTCTTCTCTGAACTCCCAACCCAAAGTAGCCCATGAGTCTCCAGCTTATCAGTTTGTTTTATTCCTTATAGCATATTACACTCTCAGATGGTTGCTTGTGTATTTATTTTTCATGTTTTTTTTATCATCCCTTGCTCCACTCACCTCAGTGAGTTATAAACTACAGAAGAATGGAAACTTGTTTGTTGTCATGCAGGGTGGCATGCGTGGTCTCAGCTCCTGTTCCCCACATAAGAATGCAGGATATGGTGGGGCCAAAAAGGAACACCCACGGAGCCATAGGTAGGGGAGTCATACCACTATATTCTTGCTGGTGGCTGGGGTTGCAGACACAGGAAGCAGGAGTTACACTATCTGCAACCTGGCATCCACTTCTCTCTGCCAACCAACCTGACTTGCTAGCTGCAATCCGCTGTGCTAACTGCAATCCGCTCTTGCTAACTCAGCCACCATCTCCTTGCTAGCCCCCATTTTCTGCTAGCGTAGCCATGGCAGTTATATTAGTGGCCAATGGCTCACTGGTTACAGCTGACGGCCAACTAGCCACAGTTGATGGCCATTTACTACCCGAGTGAGCACCTTTCCACGTGAGGGCGAGAGCCTGGAAACAGCACTCCTGGCTCTGTCCATACAGCTGTCGTTTTCAGTGCTGTTTTCTTTGCATCTGGACAGATCTTGGTGCCTATTTGAAACACAGTAACAGTTTGTTTATGGATAATAGAAACAATATAGAAAATTCAGACTGGTAACAGTGTGCCCCAGAGGTTTCCACTTACAGATATCTATGCACTCTTTTCTGCTCTTAGGTACACTTAGATGCAGTTGGAACTTTGTTCCAATAAATTGGCTATTTCTAGTATTTAAGAAGGTAACAACTTTATCATTTTTTTTCTGTTGAGTTTGATCATCTTACCAACATTCCTAAATTTTATTTCTTGAAGTTTAAATTTAATTAATTTAAAACTAATTTTTTAAAAATTTTAAGTTGAATATTTTATTTCCAGTGTGGTGTAGTCATGGAGATAACTTTGCTTCCTCCTTTCCATATATTTTCTGTTTATTTCCTGTAAACTGTTTTATTGGCTCTTTAAATAGCCGGGACCTTCCCAACATTACTATGCAATAAGGATGGTGGCAGAAAGTCTTCCTTTGTTCCTGAATTTAATGGTGATATCTTTAGTATTATAATTTAAAATAAGGTAGGCTGGTTAATGTTTTAAGAGCTATTCTATATCATGGTTAATGTGTAATGATATTACATTTTATTCAATCAAATATCTTTAAAATGATGCATTTGATTGTTGGTACTTGTATTTTCACATTTATATAACTGAGATAAATGGACAATATCCTTATTAGGTTTTAATATCAGGCATTTAATTTTTAAAATTAAAAGACTATATTTTATCCTTTCTGGACTCTAGAATAAATAATACAAAGCTGGTAATTTTCTTCTTTGAAAATTTAAAAACAAAAGCTATTATGTAAAATACGATGTTGGTCTTGAGACATATTTGGAGATTTTTTTTTTTTTTTTTCATAATATTTACAATTTATTCAATGGTTACTCGCAAGTATGGGTTGACTATTTAAAGTCATACAATTAAGAAATGTATATTTTACCAGAAGATTTCCCAGTTCATCCAATTTAGCAAAATAATTAAGAATTATGCATTCTAATCTTTTATAACCATTTTATCAAATGATTTTGTTAGAAATAGTATAGTTGTTGGGAGTTCTGGTTATAGAGTCAAGGAGAGAGGGTACTACATTGCAATTCCATCTTTGATACATTAAGAGCTTTATGATAATAATATATTAAGCCCCCAACTTCAGTGAGCACATTTGTAAAAAAATGAAATAAACACTTCAGAGTTTTGCTTTAAGAAGTTACTGAAACAATATAACTAGCTTTAAGGATAACATCTGCTACAGAGACAGCACCCAATACATCCTATTTGATGATATTATAATTATCATCATGACCATTTCTCTTTTGATTTTATTTGCAGGAAGTTTATCTGTTGTTTTATACTTCTTGCATTTATTTAATATTTCTATTAACTTCCTCTTTTATAATTGATTTTTGCTTTTATCTCTCTCCTACTTCCCTTAAGTGTGTTTTTTTTCCTAATTTGTTAAATTGAACACTTGGTTTATTTTCATATTTCTTATTAATTATAAAAATATTCCAAGGCTACAATTTTGTCTCTGTATGTCACATTGGCTACATCTCATAAGAGTTAAAATATAATATACTAATTTCACCATTTTCTGAATAATCTTATCTGTTTGTTTTTATTTCTTTTTATTCCCAATGAAATTATTTAGAAAAAAAATATTGTAAATTTCCTAGTAGTTAGAATTTCTTATATTATTGCATGGTGGTCAGAGAATGTGTTCTTTATAATTTCTGCTTTGTGGAATATAATGAAATATTTTGTGAAACTATAGATGACTATTTTTTCTACATATTTTCTGCATGTTTATGTCCTTTGTAGAGTTTATATTTAAAATATGTTTAATAATTCTACCATATTAATTACCTTTTTTCAAATGGTTTATATTTTTTTCCTGATGTACTAAAAACATGAAGGGCAGAACATGTTAGTCTAAAAGTTATGTTTTTGTCCATTTTTACATAATGGTTCTAATGTTATTTATTTTGCATATAAAGTTTTGTGACATTTTTACAAGTTTATTCTAAAATACACTTTTTCTGTATAAATGGCTTTCTGCAATCTGATTATTTTTTCCTTCAAATGCATTTTGGTTTTATGCTAATATTTTCATCTCTACTATTAAACTTATGGACAAACTTTTTTTGGTAAAATAAAAAAAAAATCTAAAGAGAACTGAAAAGATCAAAATTCATCATGATATATTTAGAGCAAGGTAACTTCCTTTGTGCTTTTCTGGAAGGACTATCTTTGTCTAAAGAATTTTCTCCTGACAAGCAGGTGATAACATGCTACATTATCATGAAAACATATGAGAAATAAGGATATGCTCTTGACTAGTTAAGAAATAGACTTAACAATTCACAAATTTCTTATGGGATTAGACTTTAATACCTAATAATCACCTTTGTCAAGGAAAATGTATTCAACTCTGTGGGAAGTAATTGCAATTTGTGGAAATGTTTTGAACCAAGGAAAGAAAAACTAAAATATTGCTATCAGAATGGTAATATGAAATTGGCTCACTGTACTACAAGGAAGAAATGTCTTGATGAGCTCATCCACTGGTTATCCTCTCATATAAGACTTCATATCTGGATGAACTTCCTAGCTTTGGATTATTAAATTCATACTTCACCATCACAAAATCCCTTTTCCACAACACCTTAAAGGACAGATTGCAATAAAATCCACAGGTACTTTTTCCCCTTAATACTTTATTTCACACACTATCATTTTTTTTCCACGTTCAACTACTTATACAAATTCTTGCTTAATGCTTTTTCATTTGTTAATGTCTTCTTTTTCTAATCACAGATGGTAAGCTTCTAGAAGACAGGAATCTCCTTGATTTCAGTTTGCTCTATAATAGGCTGATCACATAAACATGCTTCAAAACCTGTCATGATGTGCCAGGTCACTGCTTTTACTGGCCTATCAATTCTTACCTCACTCTTCTTTTTTTTCCCCCAGAAATGGAAAAAAAACTAATTGAGGCTAGTCTAAGCATTAGGTAGAGAGGTGAGGTATAAAGATGAAAGAAGTTTTAATTTTCCATTTAAATCTTCAATCTTTGACCACAATTATTTTAAAACTGTATATGACAAGGCCTACAATATAAACACAGTTGGAAATATTTTCATTTACAATTGCATAGTTAATTGGATGAGAGGGAGTAGCAGACAGGTTAGATGCAAGTTGCTATATCATCTCATCAAAGGAATCTAAGAGGCTCTTGTCTCAATCTATCCATTAATTTTCATTTATGATTCAACCACTTCATAATCTACTGATTACTGAACAAGCTATTATCTATGCAGTCTGATATTTGGGAGCCTTAAAAAGAAAATTGTCTAGAACATGCATTACCTAGTGGAGGTTAGAATAAAACAATGCCAACGTAACACTGGCTGGATCTCAGGACATCTAGGATCCCTGAATAGTCTGTAATTAAGGAGGAGTTGAGGAGGAGTGAGACTTGTATTATGTAAAGGAGGGATACATAATTGAATTAAGCCATGGGGTGGGGTGGGGGGGAAGAAAACAAAGATCAAAGCTCAAATAACATCAGTTCCTGTTCTTGGCAATGACACTAATGATGAAAAGATTTCTTTGTTCTTTCACATTTTATACCACCCTACTTAAAATGAACACACTATTGCAAAATTTGTAATTTACACAAAGAGCCTGACTAGTTTGAATGTTAAAGGGAGGTTTTAACAGGTTTAGCTTTAGGACTTTTAAAAAGATCCTCCCAATATTCTGTATGTGGGATATTAAGGTCGAACATGGAAACTGCTGACAATGTTAGGAGAAAAGAAAACTCTTAATAGAAAACCCTTAACACTATTATCAGTATCTTATACTTAAACTGGGCAGTTGGGAGTAACCTCCTGGGGCCATTTCCAGGGAAAGCCTCCCCGCCTGAGGTCAGAACCTCAGGAGTTGTAAAGCAAGGGCATGCATGCTTCATTACAATGAGGACTGGAGGTGAGCAAACAGATCCCATCACTCTTTGAGAAGTGACTTCAAGGATGGCCCAAGTGCTCAGGCATAAATACACTAGCCAGAGGCCCTGAGCAGGGGTTCAGACAAGTTATAGTACTACCTGAAAGTGAGCCAGGCCAAACTGCTGGGGCCTGAATTAAAAGGAAACAGTTTATAGGCTGTGGGACCTCTTACCAATCCATCTTTTTCACTGGGGAGAAAAAAAATCCCTTTTGCAGAGGTGATGAAAACCTGTATTAAAAGGTGACACAGCAGAAAAAAAAGGGGGCTAAGCCAATTGGTGAGTATTTCAAAAAACAAGAAAAAAAAAAGCCAACGTGGTTTAAAAAGTATTTAAGCGGGGAGGGGAGAGAGGGAGGAAAAATCGTGGTATACCGTGTTTCCCCTAAAATAAGACCGGGTCTTATATTAAATTGTGCTCCAAAGGATGCATTAGGGCTTATGTTCAGGGGATGTCATCCTGAAAAATCATGCTAGGGCTTTTTTTCCGATTAGATCTTATTTTCAGGGAAACACAACATTCTATGATTAACAGTTCCAGGACAAATGACATTAACAAAAGAATATTTAGAAAATTCAAGAATTTTCTTATGTTTAAGTAAACCTCTGTTTTTTTTATAGCAACATATATGCAGGGTGCCACAAAAATGTATACCCATTTTAAGAAAGGAAAAAAAAAACTATTAACATTGTAATACTCAATGTATATCAATAACAAAAGATGAATACAAGTCACATTTGACTTCTGCAATTACGAGTGGTGCTCAAAGTGGTTACCATCAGCATCCAGACACTCTAATTATGGTGAACTACTGCTTGAGCAACGTTGACCGAAGAGTCCACTTGTATACATTTTGTTGGGACCCCCAGTGTGAATGTGTTGATGAACACTTTACAGTGGTGTGAGATATGAAGTTTGTAAAATACAGCCAATTAAGTAGGCCCATAGCTAAAGACAGTTTTCTTGATAAATCTAGAAAGAGGTCCAGCCAAAGAGCAATTTAAAAATCTGATAATTTTTCTTCCCTGTGGTAGCTATTAGCCTGTAAATGACATTTGACGTACTTTAAGCTCTCTTTCTTATCCCTGAAACCTGGGCATTTGCAGATACATGTATACTTCAGTCTACATCATAAAGCTTTATGACCATTGCCCATTATACGTTGAAACTAAAAAGCACAGTATTAACGTATCCAGTACTATTATGTTAATGGTCTTTAAGAAAGTGTCCATTATGGCACATATCTTATTCTTTGGTGTTAACACAAAAGGTAAAGATGATTTGCTAGATGGTTCTAGGACTGGAAAAAAATGGAAATGTGTCATCCAGATCCTCCTGCAAGAAGAGACTTATTGTTCCCACTGCCAACAGACCATCTTCATCTGTCAGCTCCTCCAGGGTTTGCTTAAGTTTCTGGGGGCTGTTTCCTCTAAGATACACTTTTCCTGCCTCCAACACCATCTCCATCTAATGACTGACTGAGGCAGGTATAAATATCCAGCCATTTCTGCCCAAGACAGGTCCACTTGGAAGGGCTAGAGATGCTCTAGAGCTCCTATGATCTTTTGACCAAAAGCTATGGGACTGTCAGGGCTGTTGAACTTCTCTCTCTGCCCAATCTTGACTTTTTTCCTGACATATTCTGTTTATCAAATTCACTCTCAGTGCCTGCTTCCAGAAAAAAACAACTTGTGAATGGGACCATATTTAGATGATTTCTAATAAGTGTGCTGTGATTCAACATTATTTTATAGATTAGGCAATTAAAGTACAAAATGAAGAGAACCTGCTTGGGATGAATAGTGAATTACTTATTAGATATCAGGGCTGTGATTTTCTAATATCCTGATTAGCCTCTCATTCTTCTGATTGTAAAACTTGCTAGAGACATTCAATAGGAATGCCAAACTTTGGAAGTTGTAGTTTTTTTGGCAAATGAAAATCTGGGCTGTCAGGTTATTTTAGTTGTATACTAAAATTATGTATAAAGTAGCTAATAAACTAAAACATATGGGATAGTAAATGATTGAGAATCACCGTTAAGTTTCCATCTTTTTCTAAGGTTTCTGTCATGCCCCTTAAATTTTCGGTAGAATTATGTAACTGAGGGGATCTTTGAGATTATGTAGTTTACCCTTTTCAATTGCTACACAAGTAGAACTTGGAGCTATGATTTTGGAGTGAAACATTAAAAGTGGACAAGATGCTTTGAATGGGGCACAAGTAGATAAACCCAAAGAGAGTCAGTGCATTTTTGTCATAGTAGGCATAGGTGTGAAAATTGTGTACTATCAAGGTGTAACTCTCTTCATGTTGGTTAATCAGTATTTGCTAACCAGTTATTAATACACATTTACTTCCTTTAATATGTAAAATGTGTAATGCAACTGTCTGACATATTCTGCCACTTATTTTCATATATTTCAAACCTTTGAATTGAGTAAAAAAAATATTCATTTATATCATGAATATTTAGTTAGCATTTGCTATGTGCCAAACAGTGTTTTAGGTGCTAGGAATATAGCAGTGAGGAAACACAGAAAGTCTCTGACTCATGGAGCTTATATTTCTGGTGGTAGAGAAAATAATTAAGAAAGCAATTAAGTAAATAAATATAATCCATAAGTATATATTTTAATGTCAACTAAGTTATAAGAATAAATGTGAAGTAGAGTAAAATGATTGAAACATTATTGGCTGCTCTAGGTAGGATTGTAGAGGTTGAACTCTGTGAACTTAATTTTGAATAGAGAGGTGAATGAAGTAAGAGAGTGGAACATGTAAAAATTTGGTACACAAGTATTCCAAGCAGAGTGTAAAAGCCCTGAGATGGGAAGGGCTTAGGGGTATAAAAAAAGATCAAGGCAAGTGTTGGCAGAGTTCAATGAGTAAGCTGACGTATATAGGCAATTAAGTCAGAGTGGTTGCCAGAGGATGGATCTTGCATGGATTTAGAAGCCATGTTAAGGATTTCGAATTTTATTCTAAGGGTAGAAGGAAGGCATTGGAAGAGTGAGAGCAGGGACAAAATATAATCTGATTAATCTTTTAAAAGGATTCCTGACAACTGTGTGGAGGTGAATCCATAGGAAGTAGCAGTAGAAGCAAGTAGTATGAAGAGTATTTAGGAGGCTGCTGCAGTCGTACAGACAAATGATTGTAATGAGTTGGCTTATGGTAATAGCCCAGGAGATGATGAGAAATTATCGGATTTGCTAATGATTTACATGTGGGGTGTGAGAGAAATAACTCTCTGATTTTTAGTTCTGAGCAACTAAGTGGGTGATGGTGCCATTTACTGAGATGGAGGCCACTATGACAAGAAATAAAATGATGCCATAAGTAAGCATTGACCTATTGCCAATGGTTCATTCATGACATAGTGGAGTTTCCAAATCTCATCTTACCTAATTATGGCTCTGCTTTCAGTTCTAAGTCCTTCGCTATTTAGTTGGGGTCAAAACAAGTACAACATAAGAATGTGACATGCCAGAATGCCAGATAAGGAAAAATGAAAACTGGAAAGCATAGGCTGTAGGATGGCAAAGAAGCAATGCTATGGCAGAGAATTGTGTTTTCCTTTTTTAATTCCCGCCCCCCCCCCCCAATGGTTACAACAAAGTGGAAGGGATGTTCTGTCCTTCTATCAGGAATATGAAAACAAAACAAAACACGGGTTTCTTTAAAATTCTATGATGTCCCTTTTTTTTTTTTTTTTACTGATATTTTGTTCTAAAATAAAGTAGGACAGAATTATACGAATGGCTTTCTGATTGCAATTTTAATTTCTAGAAGTACAGTGTCTCAACTATAGCTATTCAGTGGCAAAATAGACTAATGTCAGTATCCTGATAATTCTCTTTTCCCTCAGCATTTTCTTATTGCTGTTAGTGGAGGGCTGCTTCAGCTGTGGCTTCATGTATGCTCGAGAAAAGGAACACTGGTTGTAGGTACATGAAAGATTATGTTTACATTTAAGTTTTCTGTTAAATTTCAGTCACAGTGCTTCAATTCAGTTTGTTTCAAGAAACCCTCATAAGGTCAGAGCCCTGGTCCCACTAGTATTCCCTGAGAATCTGAAATCACAAGGGGCCTCAGTGCCAACAGAGTAATATTTAAAGAGTTGATGTTGACTAATTCTACCACTTACTATACCAACCTTCATCCAACAAGCAACAAACACCAGAGAAATAAATTCTTTGTCAGTTCTACCATGACAAATAAAAATTTGCCTGGGTAAGTTTTTGCCAACAGCAGAGCATGTTGGTATGGAGTCTTACCGATATTATCCCATCATTATTATGGTCAGAGCTGTCAAGGTGATACATTGTTTGGACATGGGGGGGGCAATTCCTAATATCTTTATCGCACAACTTATAGGCTCTTGTGCTTTGAGATTTTTTTAAATATGCATGTTTTAATTATAAAGCAAAACTTAAATGATGTGCTGCAGTAATATGTAGCTCCAACTAACTCTTATAAAGTGGCAACCAACCTATGGAGAAAGTTCTTAATTATTATAAATATAGCTACCTATGTGATTTACTTCTGAAAACATTTCAATGGACATTGAATTTTCAATATAGGCCTATTAATGTCATATTAATTGCTGTTATTACATTGCCCCAATTGACCTATTTCATATTTGCAAGGCTCCAGTGAGAAGTAGAAAAAGACAACAGAATAAACCTTTCCTTTTAAGCGGCTGTAATGTCCTATCTTTCTGGAATTACATTTAGAGTAAGAATTTTGCATGAAAGGGCTTCAGGAAGTCACATAACTCCTTTACATGGCCTGTTGGATCTGTGTACAATTTCTAGTATTAACCAGAATAAATACCAGGAGACTGGTGTGGTTTATACAAGAGTTTATAGAGAAAAAAAAAAAAAAATCCACCCACTAGCTCCCATGCTGAGGATTACATCCAGGTCCCTGCTGCCAAGTTCTGTGTTTAGGTAAAGCATGAGAAAATCTGCCTTTTTTTTTTTTTTTTTTTTTAAAGTCACAAAAGGCTTTCTATAGTAAGGAGTGGTAAGAAGCTGACAGCTTTTTATGCATGAAAGGCAGCTGTTCCTTCTCAGGTAATATTATTAATAAACCCTAAGGTAATGTTTGCTCTGAAATATGTCTAATTGAAATAATTTACTCTGACCCTTGGAGAATTATGAAACTGTTTTCATCATGTTCACACACAGCAAAATAATTATGAGATGCCATATGGAAAAGCCATCATGTGGTAGATGTCTTTCTGAATCTATATTTTTTGAAATATTTCCTGCAGATAAATCATATAGCTAATTTACAAAGTAGAGGTGAGCAGCCCCTTTTCCACGTGGAGATTTGATGTGAAATGTTTGTTGTTCCAGAATATTAACAGAGGTGTTGACATCAGTAATTACTACAGTTATGAGACTTTTCTCACAAAGTCTTATGAGAGCAACTTGGTCATAGAGAGAAAAAAAGTTATTGGACATTATACATATCATATGAAATATCTAGGTCCTGTCAATCTCAGAAAACAGTGTGGGCATGTTGGTGACTGAGGTACTTTTTGCCTTTAGCATAAAATCTGTTTGGAAAGTTCCAGCAGTTTCCACAGAGATAGCACATTTGGCAAGATGAGGCTTAGTGTGGTATGTAAGGACTTTCGGGAAAACTTGTCAGCTTTCACAGGGAAAGGTCCAAGTGTTTATGGGAACTGTGGAGTGGTGTTGGGTGGCTCTCAAAGGGATCTGTGGGGTCATTTGGGACAGGGATTTGAAAGCTTTTTGATTGAAACTTCTGAACTTATCAAAATGGTTAGCAGTCTGGCTGCGAGTCTCATGAGAACAGACTTTCTTGTGAAATTTCTGGTATGGTACTTTCCTGCTGGGGTGAGAAAATCTTAGTAGGACAGACTTTCTCACCATATTTTAATTCTTGAGATCCATGTCCCTGTTAAACCCAGGAAATGTAGAATCACAGGAAACTGAGCTTTACTTTAAACCTCTAGGAAGTTAAGATTCAAATTTCTGTAGTTTCAGTTGTTTAAACCAACTTGCCCGATTTCCTGATCTTACTCCTCCACACCAAAAAAAACGTAGGGCAAAAAAGAAAAGAAAAGAAGCAAGTAAAGAAAAAAATTTTTTTTTCTCCAAAAGTGGTATTCACTTCTCCATAAGCTTCTAGTTTTTCCAGTCTTCTAGCAAAAAAAAAAAAAAAAGAAAAAAAAAAAAGTGATATATAAATTGTAGTGGTAGTGGTCGCTAAAACACCTAGTCTGCGTTTCCTACCTCTCCAGGAGTGGTAGCCTCTTTGACATTGTCACAGTTATTAGAAGGTTCTCCATTTTTAATGCCAACAACTGGATTTCAGAGCACTTGGTCATAGTTGCAACAAATGAGCATTTTCTTGTAACCAGCTCTTTGGAGGCAGATGCTGGGATGTGAATTGAGAGTCTGGCCAGGCAGTGTCATCCTCACAATTAGCTAATAGTTGGCACACTGAAATCCTAGTTCCAGTCCCTCTAGTTCCTGAAGGAGCCTCCCATTTGTTAACAGCCTCAAATTACTTCAATTTATAGCATTCAGCTATCCTTAAAACTTTCAAAGAAAAACAAATTTACATAAAAGCTCAAATATTACACACACACACACACACACACACACACACGATCCACACAAATATTTACAAGGCTTTTTAAGAAACGTATGACAAAATTTTTTTTCACTTTTCTAAAGTTGCAGTTCTACCTTCAACAACAGAACATGGGTTTTAAAAAGAAAAAAAGTGAAATGCAAAACTGGAAACCTGACAGAACGATGAAACTTGCTGTTTTCTAATATATTTCAGGTCAAATCCATGGACTTCCTATTTTTAAACAACTGCCAAGCATTTGTTTTTATATCCACTAGACATCTGTGCTATTGGTGAGTACTATTTGTAGCTATTGACTGTCCTAAAATAAAGGTAACATTTTCCTGTGATTTATAGTCTATCATTATTTTAGTGCAGCCTCTGAATGCATGAACTAGAGATTTATCGCACACTCGTGTCTTATCCGCGACTCATGTAATAGAGGAAAGGTAAAATGTCTTGGCTTGTTGAGGACTCCCTTCTTCAAGCAGCTGTCTTTTTTTGGTGTTGTGCTTGCAGCTTGATTAAACTTCATCGAGAAGGTCAGTGACCAAATTTTGACTTTAACAGTTTCCCATAACATGTATTCCTCGTAGGGAGCTTTTCTCAGCTCAGGTTATTTCCAGCAATGTTCTCAAACCAAAAGAATGATCTTTGCAGTAAACTAACAGATTCCCACTTTTTATCCTTTATCTCACACATAAGCGATGACAGCATTTATATTTCTTCTGCTGTTCTGGGCCAAGAACAACTGGATTAATGAGGCTCTTTTTCATAAGTGTATTATATTCTTTCCTTGACCTTTCAAGACATGGGAATCTTCAGTTTTATAAGACCTCTTAAGGAGGGGAATTCCCCATATCCATTCCTCTCTACTGCTCATCACTTCCCCTCCTCCCACATGGCCAGCCATCAGTGGGAATATGCATTCAGTACACACACCCTAATCCCAAACACATTAACTGGAAATTTAGAGTATATAGCAGAAGTATAAAGAAAACATTTACTGTAGGATTGGATTCCCACCTTATGTCACCCTCCACAAAACTTTGGAGACACCATAAGAAAACATAAAACTGAACACATCTCAAGAAAACATGGGGGCTAACAGTACATGAGTGAAATTTAGGAAAGATATTTTGACAATTTCTTTTTTGAAAAAATATTGGTGATATTTTCCTGCTTTTTTATCCATTCTTGCTTCTTAATAGTTCCTGGTTCCTGATTATGTGTTTTATATATGAATGGATGATAACTATTTGGTGATAGAAACATGAGAATATGGCTAAATTCACAAAGCCAAATCCTAACTAGTGCTTCTTGAACACCCCTCAGTCAGGCACCAAAGTGCTTATAAACTTTTATAGATTCCTGATTCTCTTTCTGAGGTCAACAAGACCTCCTATTTTTTTCTCCTATTTCCCTCCTATTTTAATAATGCGGACTAAGGCAGCAAATTGATTATGACCTTGGGCAATTTCTCAAGATGTGCAAGTGTAACTGGCCGTCAAGTAGTTAGGCTTTCCATAGTTCTGAGAGTATCAAAACAAGCACCTGAGTACTGCCTCAAGGTTTCCATCCTCACTTATTTCTGTCATCTCAGAATCATGTAACGTTATTTTTGGTAAACTGAGATAGCCAAAGTACTTTATTTTATTTCAGTATAGTTTAAATGGACATATTCCTAGGAATTTCATTCCCCACCCCCACCCTCCACCCATGGATTAAGAATCAGAAAAGAAGCTAGAATCTAATCACTCAGAAGTTAATTGCAAGTGAAAAAGAGGGTTTAGCACTAAAATATGAAGATCAGGAGGCTAGGTCTGTCTACAAATCTTTAGATTCCACTAACCAGCTGCCAATTGGAGACATCCATTTTGCACTGTGACAGGGATCTCACAATGAGCCCATCTAAAGTGGAGTGCTTATTTTTTACCTCCAAATTGTTCCTTCTCCTATCTAGTGCCTCTCAATAAATGATTTTATTATTCATGCAGTTGCTCAAAATAGAAAACCACATGTGCTCCTGATTCCTCCCTTTTCTCAACACTTGCAATATACGTATCAGCAATTCCTCTATTCTGTCGAAATCTCTTGATCCTTCCAGCTAGCATGGTTTAAACTACCTTTTACCTGAACTACCAAAATTTTGTGATCAGGCAGGGCTGAATGAGAAAAACAGAACCAATGCCAGCTAGCTGAACTTTTGGAGCATAAAATGTATTGCAAAGTTATTAGAAGAGCTGAAAAGTCAAATAAGGCTGCTGTACTAACCCTGACATTAGCTATGTCACCAAAGTGCTACCATTTCTAGGCCTGGAGGGCAAAGGGAGAAGGAAATATTACAAAAGCTAAGAAACCAAGACCACTCAGCAGGAGGTGAAATCGCAGTGGAAGGAGCTGTTTAGAACTCAGATTAGAATTACAAACATGGATCCATGAGGTTCTCCCTAAAGCTGGGGGAGCGTTGGTGTGGAGAGCTTGATTTCTCCCTTCCTTTGGCACCAGACTCATATCACAGCTTCCCGTTTACCTCACCTCACTAGAGTGCCATTGACAAAAGTCACCTTGGAAATGATATTGGCAAAAATCCAATTCCTGGAGAGCAGAGTAAAAGCAGGGAATGAATCTGTGAGCAAAAGTACAAAGAAGGGTCACAATCCACTCCTTTTGCTATGCAGCATGTATTCTCTCCAACCATATATAATTTATTCCTATACAACAACTTTAAGATTCTGTCTAATAAAATACAACCTAAAACACAAATGAAGATATTCTCACATTTCCCATAAAAGGGCAACAGAGTCTTATCATTCTTTGCTCACTCTCAAAGTGAAGATTTCCTGGTGGTACTGTGACCTCTTTATCAGGTCTAAATGCAGTTCCTCAAAGTATTGCACTTAATGAACTAAATGAAAATCTAAGCATCACCAACAATCTTCACATATATGAATATATGTGTGTATGTTTATGTATCTATGAGGTATGATCGGAAATATGGTGAATGTTTAAATTAAAAATAAATTATTACAGTAAAAGACACATTGCCATTAGTCCCCCTCAAAATACTCCTCCTTTCTTCAAACACACTTATCCCATAGTTCTTGCTGCTTTCTGAAGCAGTTCTGGAAGTCCTCATTCATGAGTGTCTTTATTTCATCCTCCATTGTGACAATGCTGCGTGTCATACATTGCTTCTGGTACGGGGCAATTTGTGTCAAATAAAAACATTACAGTGTGTCCTCATCCATCTTATTCACCAGATCTTGCACCATGTGACTTCTTGCTCTTTCCCAAAGTCAAAATTACCATGAAAGGAAAACATTTTGAATCGATTCAGGACATCGAGGAAACCATGACAGTGCAACTAAAGACACTCACGAAACAGGACTTCCAGAACTGCTTTAGAAAGTGGCAAGAGTGATGGGATGTGAGTTTGAAGCGAGGGAGAGTATTTTGAGGGGGATTAATAGCAATGTGTCTTTTACTGTAATAATTTTTTTTAATATAAATATTCACTGTATTTTTTGATCACCACATATACATATATAGGGGGTAAAATATGAATAATTTGTTAATATATACATAACAAAAATAAGCAAAGCTGATATAGCCCATGTTTCTGTCTCTAATCTTGAGGGTGCTTCCTTTTTTCAACCCTTGATGTCCTTCTTGCCCTCAACCAGAATCTCAGTTGGTAAGGGTTCTATACTTAGTTGGTGAGCCAAGACTTCTTTTTCAAAGTTTCTGAATGCTTAGTGGTTCTGACCTTACTGAGTACGTAACTGTTGAGGAGCTTACTACTAGGCTTGGGAGTATTAATATTGGAGGTCCCAGTGAATTCCATCATGTTTCAGCAAACTGATTTCCTGTTGGTAAGCAGGAAAAAATACCCGTATTCCCTTTCTTTGTATGATGGCTCAATATGAGAAGAACCCCAAACTCTCCAGGTGGTAGTTTCAAAACTTATATTTCAATTTGAATATTGATATGTCATTAATGAAAATATTTCTCTTTTGGAAACTGAGGCCTCTAAACCTTCATTTTATAAAGGATCACAAAGCAAAAATGATGCAAATAATAGATATTTGATGTAATAGTGAAAACGGTGACTCCTACTTCTACTTTGTCCCCAAACCCTCATATGCTGGACATGGGAGACACAGCATCTTTCACTGGTCCCTTGTTCAAAGCACCTAACACAACCAGAATGCCCAGCTAACTTCATAAGTGAATCATTAATAAGCCATTCATTATTAGATCAGTTTCCTTTGGATACTGGGGTACATTGCAATACAAGTGAATTTTATGGGTGGAAACACATTCCTGCACTTTTTGCTGTGAAATCAGATCCAATGTGTTGTGTGATTCTGTGATGATAAGCAAGATATTTCCATAAGTTCATGGATGATAGTAATAGAAGATGTATAGACAATCCATTTACATAATAGGTATGTAGTCTAGTAAAGACAAATTGCTGCCCCTTCAAAATTACAGACGTTACCTGCCTTCAGCATGCTATCACGGAGTTGCTAATCTCTTTGAGAATGATGCTATGTCAGGTATTAAACATTGGCCACCAAGGTTGTATTACTACATTGGAAACTCTGCTGTGGGGGTGAAGTAGACGTGAGGTGTACGCTGTTGAGCCCTTGATGCCTCTATTTCTAGCAAGATGATACCTTTGAACATGGATCTGTTGAATAAGCACTGGAGTCTATAGGGAAGGATGCTGCCTGAAATCTATTGTATGGATTATTTTGCCCATCTGATTTAAGAGCGTCCTCAATAGTGGATGTCTTTCACCGAACATTTCACGTCGATGCAAACCCCTGTAAAGCTTTGTGCTCATTCTTAGTTCATTCACCTAACTTTTCCCCTAACAACATTCACCAGTCTTCCAATTCGCTTTTACCATTTCCAGTGGCAACTAGCCACTGACTGCCTGTAAACCAGTCTGTCCCTCAGGTCATTTCACTTCCCAGGCAAACTAAAGAACCAAATTTACTGCCCCACCCCAGTTTTGTCCATAAGAAACAATATCCCTTCAGCATATTCTTTGAGGATTCACATTCTTTGACACAATTTTGAGTGGGTATGTAGTAGAACAGAAATCCATGGCTGGCTGGTACCAACACACAGGTCTGACAATTAAGTTCCTGAACTTGTTGCAACATTGCTGCTAACCGTTTTTGACATCAGAGGGATTATTCATTATGAATCTGTACCAAATGGACAAATAGTTAACCAAGTTTACTATTTGGAAGTGCTGAAAATGCTGCATGAAAAAGGTAGTCGAAAACGACCTGAACTTTTCACCAACAATTCATGGCTCTTGCATCACGACAATGCACCAGCTCACACGGCACTGTCTGTGAGGGAGTTTTTAGCCAGTAAATAAACAACTGCATTGGAACACCCTCCCTACTCACCAGATCTGGCCCCCACTGACTTCTTTCTTTACCCAAAGATAAAGGAAATATTGAAAGGCAGACATTTAGATGACATTCAGGACATCAAGGGTAATAAGATGACAGCTCTGATGGCCATTCCAGAAAGAAAGTTCCAAAATTGCTTTGAAGGGTGGACTAAATGCTGCCATCAGTGCATAGCTTCCCAAGGGGAGTACTTTGAAGACAATCATAGTGTTATTCAGCAATGAGATATGTAGCACTCTTTCTAGGATGAGTTCGCGAACTTAATTGTCTGACCTTGTATCATGCAACTCATTTGTAACGAGGTCTGAGCTTTTCTTCTTCAGTCAAATGGTCATAGGAATGCCCTAATAGGTGACATGCGTGGACTGAGAGAGGCAGGTATAACATGCAGTACCGATGTAAAAATAAAATCAATTGTATTTGCCTTTTTAAAATGGCTGTCTCTGTGTTCTGTTGTCTGGAATTAGATATCTACTTGTCTTTTCTTGTCAGTCATTACGTCTTTGGAGTGTTAGGATTCTGGGGTAGAAATAGCTTTAGCACTTCACACGATGCTGGTTTCAGGGTGTGGGAGTTGTCTGAGTAAAGTATGCTATGAAACTCTCAGGAGTTCTGCATTCTGTTGACTGGATAAACTTGTATCTTGTGGATTCTTATGTCTTGAATCTGGGCCCTGACCTTGAAATTGAATTCCTCTGAAGAGCTCTTTCCGTAGGGATAATTATTACCTTTATTAGTCAGTGGGTTGATAGCCAAATGTCCAAATTTGACATACCTTTGTTAGTCTAAGTATGCATTGGTGGGATTTGGGGAATCCAGCTTCTAGCAGGTTTTTTTCTTGGTTTCCTTAGTTTCAATTTTATCTCAGAAATTACCAGTGTTTCTTCTATTGCACAAAAAATTTATCTTGGGGAGGAGAATTGCAGTTTGTAATTCCATAAATCATGGGTCTAAATTATTCTGTTCGTTTAAAACTGATGACCTGAGCCTCTTCCCTGTGTGCTCTCAGAAGACTGGCTTGGAGCAGAGCTTTGTGTTTTCACACAGGGCTTTACTGAAGACTGTAAGGAAGACCCGTATCTATCAAGATTCTTAGTGCAGGCCACAGAAATAAACTCTGGATACTTCAAACAGAAAATGGACTTATTAAAAGGTAGTAAGGAGTTTAGTGATGGCCAGGGAACCAGGTTACACAGCTTAGAACAATATCCCAAATCACACCAGAGTTCTGTCCATGAAGACATCTTGTTGCTACCATCTCTCCTTCACCATGCATGCTTTTGATGCTGTATGCTGGACACAGCTGGGGGAAGTAGTGCACATTCCCATCTTGATGTATTTTTATCTAGAACTTTTCAAAATACAGGAATGCTTTGGAGATATTGTGGTTTCAATTCCAGACCAAAATAGAGTTAATATCTCAAAAATAAAGTTGATATCTATAACAGTATCTCTTGTTATCTAAAGCAAGTCATAATCTTTTTGCTGGTTAAGGATCTTGCCTTCAATTTGTAAAAAATGCAACATCTATAAAGCACAATAACATAAGCACAATAAAATGAGGCACGCCTGTATATATACACACTTTTGTTTCTATCCCAATAGGGATATATATTTTTAAGTTTAGCAATCCATTTTGAACAAATGGATTTCTTCCCATGCTCAGAAACTATTTTAAATAATTTACAGTGGTGCATAGTAGATTATCATGTAGGTTGACCATAGTATTGTCTGTGCCCTTTCCAAATCTTTATTATTATATCTTACATAATGCCCATTTCAGGATATTTCTTAGATAAAATTCATGAAAGTTGAAGTTCAGATATGGAGGTTTTTAAGTCCTCTGGTTGATATTGCCAAATTGCAATTCTGAGAGTTACTTTGAGGAATGGAATGCAGGCCCAAGTTCATTTTTTGTGAAACTATTTGTCATGGAGAATAGGCTAAAAGAGTCCTCATGCTCTCATTCCCACTGTGTTTTATCTGGATTCAAATTCCAATTCTGACCTTCCTTTTTTTTTCAGAAGATTGTTATGAGGATTAAATTAGATAATGTATAGAATTGCTGCTTACCACATACCTTGCACAAACTAGAAACTTTTTAGAGGTTAGCTGCTATTATTACTGTTATTATTTATTTGGTTTTTCTTACCCTTCTCACCACTGATAGTCAGTTCTCATTGTTACAATGTTATTTCACTGTTTTTTTCAGGACTCTTGATATTCACCATATATGCATGACATTTTACCCTTTGAGACCACTGAGGTAGAGATTCAAAATGATATGAAACAGTTGTAGATATAAACACAATTTTTTTGTGTACTAGATCTCACATTATTCTTTAAGTCTCTGTAGGAAGTAACAAAGTGTTCTCTCATAACTTGGAAATATTATTTTCACTGATATTCTTAAAATAATTTGGATAAAAATGTATTTTAAATTCATCTTGACAGAAACAATTTGTTGCAATTACATCACCAACATGTATAGATATTATATATGTCACCTTGACTTAATAGTGAGTGACCTGAAGAGGAAATTTGTAGGTTTAGCAAATCCCTTCTAGTAACACCCACAGAACTGAAAACATATTCCACTTCTTGGTGGTCTTCTGCCCATCCAAAGCTCCTGAGTGCCATAAAAACTATTGGTTATTCTCCTAAACTGCTATAAAATATATTCCGTGAGTCCCAGGGGACAGTCTTTCTGAGGTTGAACATTCCATGAGACTCAATATTCCACATTTTGAAATGTAGCTAGAAGTGGAAATTGATTTACTTCTCAGGACTCTTTGTTCATAATTAGGGATATAAAAGTAGAGTTCAGAAAATAAATGAGATAGATTGAAAAGAAACGGCTTGATTTTACGTAAAATTTCTTTACCAGATGTGCAAACTGGGGTAATTTAAGATAGCAGTTAAAATTAAATAGCAATGATGAAACTGAAATACAAAACTTTTGACATCCATGAGCTATTTCCTAGAGAAAAAGTTATCATATATTGTTAATGTGTCTAAACATTTAACAAAATTAATGTATTCATTATATATATGGCATAAGAACTTACACATCATTCAATGATGCTATAACAATAATTCAGTAATCTTTAATGATAGTATGGTGTTAGTAACCACAAGGCTGGTTAGTTAAGCTCTTTCTGCTCTCCTATATCTGCTGATGTTTCTTAATTAAATTTAGCATCTCATTTAAATATAACTTATCCTGTTCCAAAAAGTATTTATAACAAACATTTATAATTTGAATATTGTCCTAGCAGTCTTACCTTCCACTCTTCTCTCTATTAGGTGGCACTAATTACTGTTATTTCCATCTTCCCCATCTTCGGTCATCCTAGATAGAACACACTCCCTTGTGTGCCCAATTCAATATCAGTGTGAATTCACAATCTTTAATGACATTTAGTTTGAGGCACAGTGACATAGACCTAGTCAACATGTTGACACTAGGTTAATTAGAACGGTTGGGAAACCTGGTTATTTGGGTTCTGAGAGCTGTTTTAGCAGAGAAACCCCATGCTTTCCTTATGGGCTCAAGACATCATGTTCTTTCATTGTATTCTTGAAGGAAGGGAAGGCAATAACTGTTTTGGAGCATCTATCATGTGAATTGGTTTCTCTTAGTAATCCTCACAGCAGCCTTCTGTTTTATTACTTTCTTCACTTTAAAGATGAGTTTGAAGAGGTTTAGCACTAAATGGTAAATCTGGGATTTAAATCAGGGTTTGCCTTTATTCATTCACACAACAAATGTGTATCATATGTGTTTCTGTGTTTTAGGCATCTGTATAATGGGATTGTTCTGACAGTGGAAGTGATTCCAAAGTTACTTCATATTCTACTATAATGTTGTTGAAAATAAGTATTTCCTGAAGATTAGAATTCTAATGCAGTGAGTCAAAATAAATTTATAATTGAATTATGTACAAACTAAACAGCAGCAGCCAGATACACTGACTGTGTCTGCTCTGGCATTGTCATCGGCAGTGGCAAGGTCTTAACATACTCTGGTTAGGTCTGAGAACCTGTAGGGTCTGGAATAGTCAATGTGCATTTAAGGCAAATACTCAGCTGGGATGTTCCAGTATGGCCATACTCAGAGAGAGATTTTCATAAAACTAATAATACTTAAGGTTTCAAGTTTCTGGGAAAGGCTCTAGTAATGAATGCTCTATTTTCCTTTTTCTCTTTTTCATTTGTGAAAACAAGGCAATTTATATTCATGTCCTTCATTAATATAGTCCAAATTAAAGACATTCTAGTCCAAACAAATCCTTTATTCTCCTCTAGGTGTGCCAGTTTTTAAAATATTCACCTACACACCTTACTGGTTAGTTACAAGCCACAACCCAAATCTTTAACGGTCATTGCTTCCACTCTAGTGACAGTGGCTTTTCCTTGGCCATCACCTGACTCATTTTATGATGTAGCAGCTGAAAGGTTATGCCGGGACCACCGGAGGCTGTGGCACCTGCTCTAGGACCATGGCTAGGACATGTTTGGGTTAGTTGTTTCTTGGGTTATTTTGGCAGTTAAAGATTTTAAACACCATCCCATGTAAACCTGAAGATACAACTGAATTTCAAAACTCCAATAGCTATTGAAGGACAGTCACAAAGCAATTCCAACAATTTGGTCAGTATCCGATTACTCTGGGTTGATAAATGGGTAGAACTTGAACCCATCTGAATGCCCAGAGTTTCTTAAGTAATTAGGCCAACTTCTGTCGGGTATAGAATCAAATAATTATTTGATTTATTACATTTGTTTCAGTGTGATCTTGGACTCTCAGGATTTTGGTGGGGAGGGAGAAGCAGAACTGGATAATGGTTAAATCTTTTCTCTTTCATCTCCTTTCCTGAATTAAACTATCTTTTAGGAACTGGCTGTTCTCTTCTGTCCTTTTCAATCATTCCTCCAAGGGTTAATTTTAAGGCCTGTACCACTAAATAATTAATATTTTCAATTTCACAAAGCATTATTTATGTTTCAACCTCAGATGGTTCCCGAGTGGAATCAATCATAAATCCTTAATTCATGACACATTAAAGTCTTTGGTCATGAATGGTCCTCTTTAATTTATATTAATTAATTAGTTAATTACTTAAAATTGAAGGAATACCCATGAACTCACTATTCAACCTAAGAACTGGAAAGTTATCAATAACTAGAGTGATCCCATGTCCCAGTTTGCTGGGGCAGTCTGTGTTTACTAGTGTTATCCTGGTTTAATTACTAATAGTGCCCTATTTCACTCTCAAAATTTCCTGTTCTTGATGATAGATTATAACTCACCTCTGTACTTCTTCCTATCCCGTCCCTCTGCTTCACCTCAGAAGAAAACATTATCCTTAATGTTGTGTTTATTTTTGTTTGGTATTTATTTGCTTGTTTGCTTTTGTCACACATGTATACTTACAGAGCTAAATATATTGCTTATTTTAAAACTTGATAAAGAAAGTGTCATGCAATTCTACTCCTCTGGAATTTGCTTTTCTTAGTCAATATTGTGTTTCTGAGACTTAGCCATGTTAGTGTGCTTAGGAGTAGTTCAGTCATTTTACTTTTCTCTGTTGTATTATATTCCAGTGTGTATATACAAGGCATTATTTCCAGATAATTGTTATATGGGTTGTTTGCAATTTTAAGCTGCTACAACCACGCAGTTATGATCTGAACATTTTAGTAAAATTGTGAAAGCTGCATGCAAGAGTTTATATTGGAGATATATATATATCTCCTGTTTCCCTGAAAATAAGACCTAGCCAGACAATCAACTCTAATGCATGTTTTGGAGCAAAAATTAATATAAAACCCGACCTATTATATTATATTATATTAAACCATCAAAACACTTGCTGAGGTACTGGTATTGCTTCTTGATCTCAGTGCTGATTATAGAGGTGTGTTAAATGTGTGAAAATTTAGAGAGCTTTACATTAAGTGAAATTTTGACATTACATATTTATTTTAAAAAGTTTAAAAATATAATGTCAAATTGTTTTCCAGAGTGACTGTACCAATTTAAATTCTCTCCAGCAATGTATTTAATATAAGCCTTAAAATAATTTTTTTAAGGAATGTAAATCTATCAGTAATTTTACCAAAAATTATAATTAAATTTTTCTTTTTGTTATCACACACACATTTTTGGCAATTTAAAAAAGTATTTTTTAGATTAGAATGTGGCATTAGAGCTAATTAGATAAATTATAGCTCACTGAACATCTGCCTACAAAGAATATCTGTTAATGAAATAATAAATTCAGTTTTGCCTATTTGTTAACCACACATATGACAATTGCTGCATACATTTTCACCAAATTTAGAGCCCATGTTTAAGATAGCCAGACCAAAATATAAAGTTTAGGTGGCATACAAAGAAATTATTTTGTAAGTCATGAAGTTTTGAAAAGAGATACATATTTTCCAGAGCAGCTCACATGATGCCAATTGGGAGAAGAGCGGCATATAAATACAGACAGTAGTGTCAGAGAAAACAAACTATTTTAAGCTCAAACTCTAACTGGAAGCACTGAAGGTAGAACCTTTGAATGGGAGACATAGGGCTGGTGATTGAGCAGCATTGCACAAGAGGCAGTTGATAGTATGGCCTCCTCTGGACTCTCTTCCCTTGAGTTTCCTCACTCTCAACTCTCTACTTTCCTCCTGTCCCTTCTCTCTTGGTCTGTTTTTCTGAGCCCTCTTCTCCCTGCCTACTTTCTCCCTAAGTGAGATCTTTCAGTCCTGTTTTCCAAATGCTCTCCAAAAGATCCATCTTTTGAAAAAAAAAAAAAAAAAAAAAAGTCTCTCTTCTGAGTTCCCAATCTTCCATCCAGCTGCTTATTCAATACCTCCACTGTTAGACCTCAGGGGTAGTTGAAACTGAATATGTGACGTCAACTATTGATTCCCACTCCTCTTTGATCTAGTTTCACTCTCTCTTATTTTCCCATTTTTATAA